>NW_009204646.1:4541-51339 GCF_000690835.1 Fulmarus glacialis
CTGAGAGTCAGCCTATGCAAGCATTCCCTTCATCGCTTGCATTGCTGGAGCAGCACCCTGTGATAGCATGACAGTTAAGAGATTATAAATATGGCAAGAACTCGGAGAGTAGACAGGCTTTTGAGGCTGCCTCAGGATTTGGGTGATCATTTAAATGTTATTGGGAAGGCTGAAGTTAAAGCTGCTTTTTTCAAGCAATAGCAGACAAAATTAATTTCTTAGTTCATTTCAGAGTACATACAGAGTACATGAATGGCAAAACTATTTTTGTACATACAGTAGCGTACTGCTACTGTTAAAGTATATACAAGTAAACAGAAACTTTCTGCATTGATGCTCCAGCTTGCTGCTTTGTCAATAACATCTGTCCCTTTTTGCTATTTAGCATATATGGTAGTAACTGCATGGTACATGGAGACACCTGAACTCTACAAGTTATCATGGCATTTTGCCTACGACTTTGTATCACTCTCCTGCGGGGTTAGGTTCCTGGAGCAAGTTAGCTTGGCTGTACTGCTCCCAGTACCTGAACTAGGTTGCTCAGAGATAACTTGTCTTGCTGCTTTGTGTAACAAACATCCTTATTGTCTGTCAGCTACTGGAAAGCAAGACACTTGCCAAGTGTTTTAGTATGTGTATGCCACATCGAATGATTACGAAGGACGCCTATTACACTTAAAAATCAAGTTATTTCTAAATGAAAATGTTCAAAGTACCTGTATCATAGTTTCTTACGAATTTCTTTGTTCACATTATAAACACAATTGGAGGCTTTAATTTTACACCATTTTATTTCCTCTTTTTCAGTATGGTGCCAATTATTCCACTGAATAGATTACATTCAGGGAACTGAAGAGATCCCTGACGACTGTATTTTAACAGCCTTTTGACTATGTTTTATATAGTAAAGAAAGCAATACACATTCAGTCTTAAATCATGATATAAAAGCACCTATAAAACTGACTGCTGGGTTTTTTAAATGACACTTAAATCCTGATTTATTTCCCTGAATGCATCACTTCTGAGAATCAGACTGAGATAGGTGTCTGGCTACAACTGTAGTTGTTTAACGACACAAATTTGCATCTTCACTTGTTCAATGAAGTCCCAGTTTCAAAGTCCAAACATTACTTGGCAGTCACAAA
This sequence comes from Fulmarus glacialis, assembly GCF_000690835.1. Classification (NCBI taxonomy): domain Eukaryota; kingdom Metazoa; phylum Chordata; class Aves; order Procellariiformes; family Procellariidae; genus Fulmarus; species Fulmarus glacialis. The sequence continues at coordinate 5,688 of NW_009204646.1, forward strand.
AAAGATTTGACAAATTTTACTGCTCCTATTGGATGTCAGGACTAGCATAAGGAGAGATTTATGGAAGTATAAAAGCTGATAAATATTCCCACATAACAGCTGAAAATAACATTTCACTCACGCTATAAGGAAAAAAAAAAAACAAAACTGCTGATATTCAAAACAGAAAAATACATATTTATGGCTAAGTGTCACTTACAAATGTGTCATCTAAATCCTTAATATTGATGTTCCCAATTAATTACAAATCTTCCATTTACGTCTATTGTAGCAGTACCATATCCCTTGTTAGCAAGTGCTGTGAAGGAATGAATTTACAAACAAGAAATCCTTTTTTTTAACACCAGCAAAATCCTTGCAGGAACTATCTTAATTCCCAGGTAGAAAATCTATATTAAGTGGAGGTAAAGTTGAGACTATATTTCTCAAATGTAAGCATAAAAAAGATGTAGTAATTGTCCAAAACTAAGTACTAAGATGGCAGGAAATTCAAAGGTGAGATCATACTTGGAGAAAACCTCATGCTTTGAAATAACCACGGTCTATTTCTTTTTTGTAAATCCTATTGACCAATTCTGTATTTGGATTTGTGTTTTTGTAAACCATTTAGTTTTAGGCAGTCAAAACTTGTTTTAGTGTAATGGAGTGCTTATGCCATTAAAAACTTTGTCCATATCTGCTTGTTTAGTACTACTTAGTTTTTCAAGACTTTTTTCACCTCTGTTTATCCTGTCTGTTGTAAAATGGTTTGGCTTACAGTGAAGACTGCCTGCTTAGTATGAGATTTACAGTAAGTTATTATTGCCTTTAAGGTATGAAGATAATCACTGTTGTTTGACTTGCCAATGTTTGTTTATGATTCTGGAGAAACAGAGGGGAAAAAGACAAATGTCAAAAGAACAAAGAAAAGGGAAACAAATTAAAAGGATGAGCTTGAAATAAAAATATGGATATATGTTCATATTTAATGTATTTATATTGGAAAGACATAGCCTGTTATGTTATCAAAATTCATATCAAAATTACATCTTGTTTTCTTTTTCTCTTGAAAAATCTACACTGGTGATTGGCACTTGCTGTTGAGCCCTGGTTCTTATCAGTTGCTCTTGAACAGTATACATGGAATGCAATTCTTTGGCACCAGACATGGATGTGCCGTTATGCAAGCACACATGAGTTCACAAGCATTTGCGCACGAACACAGTTTAGCCTGTGATATTGCCATCTGTAGTTCAAGGTTAACACCTTTTTATTTTGAAGCTCATAATGTATAATGGAACTGAGCACCAATTTGCTTTTATGATGTAGTAGGTACGAGCTTCATATTAGAAATAATTGAAAGCTGTGTTGCTTTCCTTAGGTACAGACTGTCTTCAAATCTGTCCAGTCTGAAATCTAGAAATCAGACCTCACAGAAAGTTATAACAAGCCTTCTGTGCTGTGTTCTCGCCCTGCCTCCTTTTGTGCTCTGCTCTTTTTTTCCCTTAGTCCACTGTACTCTCCTGTATCTATGCGTTCTTGTCTGCTACGCAGCTGATTCAGACTCGCTCTTGCTCCCTTTTAAATCAATAACAAAAGTCCACCTGAAGCTCAGGGCACTTTTCTAGTAATAACATTTTTAGCCTTTTTAGTTATAAAAGAGTTAATAGGTCTATTAAAATAACAACATAATTTTTAGTATGCTGATGAACCGATAGACCTAGTTCCTAAGTATGAGAAATTCTTGAAAAGAGACCACACTTACCACGCAACATATTTTCTTAATAGATAGTAGGCCACAAAACTATCTGTGGGCTAGGCCAATTGATTTAAGCTGAGAGACCAAGTATACTCTTTAAAGCTTTTCTTCTCCGGTGTACCTAAGAGGAGCTACTTGAAAGTTCTCACTGAGTTCTCTTATCTATTCTGAACTATTTTGACTAAAATCTGTCTTGGTTTATGTAAAGCAAGTATAACACTATATTCCTAGCTGCACTAGCACAGCATTAGTTATCTGTTCTTTTGATGTCATTTTGTGAAAGGTCTTACATTGTGAAAGTTATCTGATGTTCTAAACAGCAATGTCCAAAGATTGGTGGATTTAAAAAAAAAAAACAACACACAAAAATAATCACATCTATGGTTCTTTTCCCCTTCATTCAAATAAACACAAAAACATAGAGGAATACTGCTGAGGCTATTGTCAAATATCCAGATAACCAGTTGTCAAGAAGAGCTCTGCCACGTGCTCACTTTTCTGACAACCCACAAGCAAAATTGCTTAGCTCACAGATTTCCAAAAATTGTCAAGAGCTTTTGTACATGAGTACAAAAGATAGCAACAAATTCCAGTGCTGTAATAAACAGTAACCTGACCATAATCCTACAAATGGAGTCAGCAAACATGAGGATTGCTGACACAGAACAATAAAAATCATGGGGTTTTTCCCAAGGCATTAATAAAGTCAGAATGCATTAAAATGCTTTAAAGTTTATGAATATACTTAAAACTAAGTAGAGCTTTCTCTGATAATCAGACACTGCATATATTATTTCAGTATACTTCTGTGTTAAAGCACTGGTGTATACTGATGTAGAGGGCCATTGATGTATAGTGTCCATCAAACAAAGTATCAGGAAAGGAAAACAATTCATATCACCTATCTGAGCTTTGCCAAATGAGTCAAAATGATTCCTTCTTGGGTAAGCCTTCAATTACCTTCAATTTATAACTAACTTTGCATTCATGTCTTTGATTTCTGTACACGTGCTTGAGCTAGAGGGTAATGGGTAGTCTAGCAGAATCAGTAAATTGAGACCCTAGGAGCTGACAGGGTTTGAGATCCTCTCCACAACAGCTAATCTTGTGACAGCTATGAGCTTTTTAAAGCCACAGATGTCTGCACCTGTCCAAAGCTTGACAAAGGGTTTCGACAAAACAGATCTTGAGAACTTAGAGATACGCTGTCTCCACAAATTTTGGGACAATTTTTTTAATATGTGTAAAAAAAAAAAAAAAAAAAAAGTGGTGGACAAAATATATCTGGCCTAAATATAAGGCATGAAAAAATACAGTCCAATATTTTTGAAACAGATCAGGGTAGCAGAGGCAATGTACAAGAAATTAGTTTAAAGACAGAGATTTTATTAGTAAATCACAAACAAGCTGTAATAAATAAGAAACATGGTTTTTAGTGTCTGACAAACCAGAAAGAGAAACACAGCCTATCCCATAGTCCCACATTTTAAACTATGCATGCTATGATTATAGTCATAAACAACAGATACTGTGTCTGTACGTAGAAAAACAAAGAACAGTTCTTTTTTAGGAACTATCTGTAGGAAGAACATACAATTTAGTCAACAAGGGAGCTGGAATAACCTCTTGTATTCTTTCCAATGACTATAGTTTAGTATTTAGCAGAAGGAATGTTTTTGTTCTTTTCTGTGTGCTTTTTCTCTTCTATCTATCCTCCTCCTCTTTCTGGCGAAGCATGGATTTTTTTCTGTTCTTGCACCTGGTCTGACAAACAGTACCCCCACTATTTTTACATGTTCTAACCCACAGCACTTTTTTTCAGACAGCTGCAATTGCTATGCTCTCTGACCAAGAAGGCAAGCTTTTGACCTCTGCCACTAATGCCAACAGGCAATCAGACAGCATATAACACTCCAAGTAACAATTTCTTCTACTGCCCATAGTGAAAAACTGTGCAGCAATCCTAGTCCAGCAATGCTGTCCTGAAATTCTCCTATCAACTCACTGACTTCATCATAATTTTGAGATGGCTAATCTGTGAACATGTATTATGTTTTCTTTCTTTCTGAAAACCTGAAACTGTTAGTAGAAGGAATGGATAACGTTCAGCCAGTGTGTGTTAAATACTAGTTGGCTTTTGAAGATGATCAAATGTTACTTTGGCAACAACAGAAAAGATTTCCTTAAAGTAAGTTCCATCATCACAAATATTTTTCCTGTTCTACAAAACATACACGTTTTCAAAGAAGAAAAACATGGGATAAGCATTTTTATGTCTTGGGCCTGAATGTCTCTGTGTACTCTGATAACTTTCATTCAGCTTACAGACAGGTTCAGAGGGGAAAACAATTGCTCAGGACAGAAAAGGTAGGAACAAGTAAATTTTCCAAATTAAAATATGATCCAAAGTGAATATTTTCCAAAGCTTGACTTAAACTAAATATACTTTTTTGCTTTTGACGTTTCCTGGGTTTGTTAACATACAACAGAAAAATGCTGATTTTAGAGGATTTTACTTCTTTCTGGAAGTCTTTTCAAAAAACCTGTTTTCTCACAGCTACTCTGTTAGTCTTGATGATTCAGATTTGTTAAGAGAGACATTGAAAGGCAAGGCAAACTTTTAATAAACAATCTACACTTGGAAACTTCAGAAATTTAGATGAAAAATAAGGTCTTTTTGTTGAAAGAGAACAGGTCTTGGTGAAGAAATGTTTCTTTGCTAGTGTGTTTGATACTTTGACTGTTATTGTGTGAAATGCAAATGCAAATATAAGACAATTTAATTCCAATGTGAAGGAAATGAAAACTTGTTCATAAATTAAATGTGAATTATTTTAAAATGCATTTTCATACGAAACTGATAGGATCTGGAGAGCAGTAAGTCACAAAACATACATTATGCTATTTTCATTTCTTCTCTTCAACAAACATACAGAAAAGTGCCTTTAAAACACAGGTGATCATCTGCTGACAGAAAGTGAGAGCAACATTTTTTCCATTTTCAGATAGTAATTATAGCCTTCAAATGCTAGAGAATCTTAAGAAGGTTGCAAATAATTTCTGGGTTTTCTTGGATGCAATTTTTTTTAAAGAATATCCCTTTATCTTATTCTTCTTTTACTTTTAAAATATATTTGTTCCAGATGTCAAAGCTTCTAAGCAAAGGGTATACCTACCCAAAATACCAAGTTCGATCTGATTTATGTTTAAACTATCAGTATCTCATTATCGTAGAGAAATTAAACTACATAATGAAAACAGCAGTTTTTCTGCACCTCAGACTCCCATGCTAACTCCAGTTACTTTTGAGAAGACAAGTATTGTTAAGTCTTTACTACTACCACATATTTGCAGTATAAATTATCCCATTTGCATACAGATCTATCCCAAAAGGCATCTTTGCAGGATTTTGTAAAATGTCAAGAGAATCAAGCTACTTTGGATCAGCATAAAGGGAACATTCCACAAAGTTCCTCATGGGAAACAGTAATAAATGAATGGAGAATGAGAGCTTCATCAGACAACCAGGTTAACCTACACCTGATCGGTTATGTAAAGAGAGGAAATCTGTCACGTGGGGAAGATTGATGTAGGGTCTTAAATTTAGGGGTAAATTTTTCAGTGCTTGACTTTTAGAAATTATAATTAAAAAAAAAAGTCAAAAGTTCCTGCTGTTTTCTGGGTGTAAATACTGCGTTTGATCCAGTAGTCAAGTACACTTTTCCACAATAAAATTATTCTAATACTTTAAAAAACAGCTCATGGCAGATAAACTTTTAGCTTTGAGTTAGAAAGTCTGCTTACAGATTCCTTTTTGGGGGAGAAAAAGTTTACATTTTTGATCAAATTATCTTTAAAAGAGATATGGGAGGATTAGAGCCCCTGTTTGAAAGAAAATCTTCAGAACTTCAAGTTTTGTGAACACACTGGTGTTCTGGCAGGATCAACTCTATAGAGGTACCTTTGGCCCTTCTCTGACTGAATATACCATTATTATGCTTACGTAAACTATTCATATACTATGAAATATATAGTTTAAGCAATGTATCAAGTTAAGGTTGCTATAGACATCCTATGCTTTCCAGTTGTAAAAGTGGACAGATGCACTAAGAGGGAAAGTAATGGAGGGACAAAAAATTGGAAGAATGTTTGATGGTAACTCGATTTAGTTGATGATGGCCTAAGAATACCCTCCTATAAGGATCCCTTCTGTCTGTTTCCAGCATCCTACTGTGCTCCTCTGTAACTGTAAGCATCTATTGGCCTAATGTTCTTCTCTTTCTGAAGCATGACATAGCACTGAAAGCATGTTGATATAATATCTAAAGGCTGGACAGAACAGAGGAAAGACTCTTCTAGATTGTTCTCTCATTCTGCTAGTACTGGAAAACACCAGAATGACATTGCCAAATATCTTGATCCAGTAGATCAAGACTTTTAGTTGCCTCTCTAACACTGTCTTAACACTGCACATCTACCTGATCGTTCTGCAGAGATATGTATTTTTGCAAGGTAACTACTACATTCTTCTATCATCAAACCACTCCGGGTATTTATTTCTTTGAAAAAATCACAGCAGACTTTTTTCCAAATATTTAGTCTGCTGAACTGCCTATTCTATGCTTCCTTCTTTTCTCTTTCCCCCAGCAATGTTAAGAAGTCAGATACACACTAATGTCACAGGGAGCTCTGGGAGTTTTTCAGCCCTACAGAAAATCAATTTTCATGTTATCTGTCTTCAGGACATTCACGGAATTTCCTGATGTACAAGTAACAGCTTTGCAGGACAAAAAGTAGCATTTTCAGGTGTTCTACTGCTGGCAAGATTTGGCTTTGGAAGTGAGTACTTGACATTGCAAGGTACAATTACTGAGCTGCCAACTTAGCTATGCTTAACATCTTGGAATGACAATGTGTGCTACCTTTTGTACATACTACTAGTTGTGTTTAGCACTGGAATTAACCTATATTTTGGGTGGTTTCTCCAATTTACTCCAGAAACATCTTTTTGATGTAAACACTAAAATGTGAGTTAGGGGTTTTGATACTATAGAAATAACATACAGGACAAATAACATTTTCTTGCAAAAAATCTTAACATACGGTGCTGCACTCTATGTGAAAAATAAAACCAGAAGGGAACAATATTCTGAAATTCTCCTTTAGAAATGAATCCAACAGAAAAGAAATTCTGGTGCAGTACATGGCACTACAGCATAATGAATAATCAGCTCATAAAATTTCTGAATGAATCAACTTTTATTCTTTAGACTGTATTTGTTACTGAGTATTCTTCTTGGCTTGTTATTTGTTCCTGTTCTTTACCAGGCAGCCCAGTTTTTACACATAAAACAAATGACTATTTATGTATCTATATTACATTAGCAAAGTGAAGTAATTATCTATCTAATGTGTTATATGCCCCATCAAAATTAGTCTGACAGTTCATTTGGTTGGTTTTATCTATATAACATTGCAGAAAAATAGGAAATCAATAGCATTGCTAATATGTATTTTGATTAAACTGGACTAGCATGTTGTAATTCAATCCATAGATTTTGATTTTTAAAAAAATAAATTTCACCTTTCTAAACTATGTGGCATTTATGAGATGCTGGAGTATAAATCCTGTAAGTATTTAAGGAAAACCAAAATCAAGTATAATTCAGTTTTTAGATAAAATATTTAGCTAAATTCAGTTTTAAAAGATAAATGAAAAGAAAAATTAATATGTTGATCTATCTTAAACATTGTCATCCTATTTATCTTACTAGACAATGTCATTCCAAATAATTGCGAGATTTTCAGACTCCAGGCACTATAGAAAAGATGTTTCTGGAGTAAATTGCAGAAACCACCCAAAAGCACAGGATCTACTATTTTAGAATATTGTGAAAGAAAATTGCTCTATATTGTACCTGTTGCACTTTAGGAGAAATTAAGGGTGGTAGGTGTAATAGCAACAGAGTAATTTAGTGGTTGGAGTACAGAATAAGAGATGTATTCTTGTCACAGTCAATAGGTGGGTATATTTATTTCAGAGACTCAATTTGTCTTTATACACATATTTAAGTAGGTCAATATTACCTTTTTAAAACTGTTACAGATCATCCAGTGAAATACCATAATAACATCAGAGGATTATACTACAATCATCATAAGATCACAGTAAAATGTGATAAAACAGCTCTGATATCTATTATTGAAAAATACAATAAAGGTCATGAATAACAATTATTAACACTAGCATCTTCAGAACGAAAATTTGGCTAAGCATTTGAGCTAGACAATTTCTGCTATGAACTTCTAGAGGTAAGTACAGCTGCTCTCGAGCCTCATAAGAAACTGAGCATATTCAGAAACATGGGTGCTCTCAGTACTATAAGGGAGTATTGTTTTGTTCCTGATTCTGTGAAGGGATTTTTCCCCTTAGCAATGAAACTTCTCCAGTTTCTTGGCTTTCTTGTTGGTCATTCAGGCTGTGGTTCCTAGCCCATGTCAGTAGACTGTGCCATTTTAATAATGTCTCTTGACATCTTGTTATCTCTGACTTTACCTGTTCTCCCCAACTCACTCTATATTCCCACTGTCTTCATTTTATCAACTCTGACTTGATCATCTCATACTGTGTTAGGCCATGTCAGCATGCTAGCCTGATAACAAATTATAATCTTCCTTTTGTTGGATCATATTTACTAGTAGGAAAAACAGCAGGGAAAAACAGCCAAGTACTGGACCTGGCCCAAGAGAACAGGCAGGAATGTACAACTGCTGGTTGCAGAAAAAGATGGAAATAGGACGTAGATTAGCTTGGGCTGCTGTGGAACACAACCTTGTACAAAAAAGCGAAGCCTTCCAATGCCAGTCTTATAAGATCTTGCATACCTTGATTACTATAAAATTGAAAGTGATTCCAAGAACTATGCGTCATTTAAAACTGATTCCTTAAATAATAAACTATAGATTTTAATAAAAAGTTACAAATGCAAGGCTATAATAGTTAACAACTGACATACAAATTAAACCATAATGCATGTCTTGTTTTAATGATTCCAATGAACTCAAGAAAAAATACACAGGTCCACATTTAAAATAATCAGATTTTTTGTCACCAAAAATAAATTGTAAGAACATGTACAAAAATGTGCTACACTTTAACCTTATACAAAGTAGGAGCACTCTGTAAATGTCCACACAGCCATGCTCACTGTCCACCTTCTACCCCTATTTAAAATCCTTCTTTGCCATGATGATAAAAACAACCACAACAAAACCCTCATGTACACAACTACTAGATGGCTGTTTTCCTGACCACTGTTTTAATACTGAACAGAGCCGGTTCGTTGTTTTCTTGTATTTCCCCTGTCTCTCTGTTTTCTTCCACCTGCTAACAGCAGAGTTGCACTCTAGAGTGAAGGTCTTTTGGGCAGGGAGTGTCCCTTTGTAGCATGTTTGCACTGTGCAGACAAAGGAGTCCAGGGATCCAGAACTCTACAAGGGAGACCACTTGACTTCATGGGACATAGGGCTTAGGTATGGCACTTTCTTCTCTTCCCCAGGCTTGAAACATTCTGTAGGAAGGAGTCAACCATGACAAAACCAAATCATCATGAAGAAGGATCTCCAGCCACTGATGACATCAGATTATTTGTTACTGCTTTAATTGACCTGACTTGGTCCCTTCTGATCTGCTCTTCATTCCAGCCTTTTTATTTTTTATCTCATACTATATTTATTTCAGTTTCAGTCATACCTTTTTCCTATTCTCATCTCTGCTCTATCTTCTTTCACTCATTCTTCTATATGGATTTCTCTTTTTTATGAAATATTTCCTAAAAATATTTAAGTTCAATGTAAAGCCTTGCACCTTTGGTTTTATGGGCGATGTAGATCTCCACTGCAAAGAAGCAAGTATTTATTTATGGGGTACTAAAAAGGTGCAGCAAGAGAAGCAGAAAGAATTTTTATAGTCTCGGTGAGGCTAATTCTTGAATATTTTTATTGTTCATGTGTCTTGCTAGAAAATGGCGAAAAATTGGCAGAGGTACAGCAAGGAACCACAAGGCCTGAGAAAACACCATACAGTGTGAGACTTCAGAAGTGCAATGTGTTTTAGCTATTTAGAAAGAAGACTGAAAAGTAACTTGACTACAGTACCTAAATATCTTCATGGGAAGAAAATACTATCTACTAAAAAGCTCTTTGATCTTATGAAGAGGGATATCACTAGAACAAAATGCTGAGTACCAAAGTCAAATTCAAATGCAAATTGAAAATTCAATGCAGATTAGACATGCAGTTTCAACAGTAAGAACATCTGGTCACTAGAAATGCAAACCAAATAGGGGTTTCAAATAAGGCATGGATGCCTTTGTGGAAGCTAAAATTGAGTCCACCTTTGAGCTCTCCCTTTTTCAACATGGGGCACGTTTTATTCAAACACACGTTATCAGGCATCAACCTCAGAGCTGATGGTCTGCTTATCTCTTTTGCTTTGAAATCTGTGAATCTCATGACATTCAGCAACTCGGTGGCCTCAGTTCTACCAATCTTGCCTGTGCATTCTTCTCCTGATTCCATAGTTATTGTGCAATGGCTGGCTGTTTATTATAGAAGATCCTTTTGAAGTACTGAGTTAAAATATCATTAACTCTCCTGAATTCTCAAAACCTGCTTCCAAATCTGCTGCAAAGTAGAAGGATTACCTACCTCATATTGCTTAGTAACTACAGAACTTATTAAGCCTTATTAGTTTGTTTGTTGCTTGTTAAGGTTTTGGAGACCAGGATCATTAGCAAAATTAAGCTCTTTTATTAATTCATCTCAGTGAATATAATAGCTACAGATTTTGTGGTGCGATTCAAGAAAACTGAGACATATTAGTCTAGATGTTTTCAGGACATCTGGTGCATCTCTCCCACAGCAAAAATATACAGACTGCAACTATATTAATGAAACAAACAGGGTCAGAGCATTGGCCAAGCATTGCTCCAGTACTGCCCATACTCTTTAATTTTTAGCAGACATCCAGGCACAAATGCAAATGCTTGGGATATTTTGTTTGCTAATACAGACATAGCTATAGAATCTAAGGCTATACATATAAGACAATTTTCCCCGCTAAGAACTGGATTAAAATATCTCTTTAATAAATCTATCCAGTCCTATCTTAAAGGCCATTGCAGAATCCTCAATACGATACATAAATTGTTCCAAGGCATAATAATTACACTTGCAACTAGAATGTAATGTAAGTTGAGTTTGAAGCTAACAACTTTCAGTCTTTGGAAAATGTACTATTCTCTGTTGGCAAAATTAAGAGCTATCAAGAGCTTCTACCCTTTTTGTCAAGAGTAGCTATCTATGTCAAATGACTAAGTCCTCTCTCAACAGTTTCTGTAGGGTATAAAGGACTAAATTGAAGCCTGTAAATTTCATGTTTCAGGGCATCTTTTCTCATTCTAGAACACTTTGAAATCTTTCCAATACTTCATATTCTTCCTGAAGTGTGAATATCAACTTTGAACACAGCACTGTCACAATAGTTTATAATGAAATGTGCACAGACACCTTCTACTAGATAGTACTCCTCTTATAAACATTGTATTATCCCATTTAACCATAGCACTGCACTGAGAATTCTGTTGAGGCGGTGATCTTCAATGACTTTATGTTCTTTCCTGACTCGCCGTTTTCAAAGACAAGCTCTATTATGTAAGTACAAGGTGTATACTTTTTTTCCGAGTTCACTACTTTGCACCTAGCTATATTAAAGCAAATTTATTTCACTACTATCTGGTGATTAAGATAATTTTTGATTTTGTCTTACTTTTTTCATATCTTACCAGACATTTTTATCTGCAAAGTTTTGTAGCATTACTTGTATGATCAGTCAAAACATTGCTGAACACCAAGTCAGAAAAGAATTTCCTCTGAGAGATCTCTTTGCTTGTGGCCATTGGTATCTTCCCACAAATGACTGCATTTTGACATCTGCCTGTAAGCCAGTCCTTAATACACCTAGTATATCTGATTAATTCCATATATTACACTTCTAACCAAAGTGTCATACATCACCAAAACAAATCAATTGAAAGATCCATGTATACTATGCCAACATGCAACATTAAATGGCCTGTTTGCAAAAGAAATGCTCTGTATATTTAACATCAATTTAACAGTGTTAAATTAATTGGGAGAGTTTACCTTTTCTGTTTATTCAATTTTTTATTTGTAAAAATCATCTCTCCATGGAATAGGATGGAGAATAATTCGTAGAATAATAGAATAATTAGTATTATTCTGGATACGCTAGTTGTAAATCCATAGTTACAGGTGCATTGAAAATGTGGTTAAAATCAATTTTGTTGATTTTTGAATAGGTAAAAAAATAATTAAATATGTTCTTCCCTAACTCAAATCAATTATTATTAGACTGAATATTTGTGGATGTTTTCTGTGATTCAAATGAAAGATTTGAAGTTAGAAGATTTTTTAAATAGCTGATTAAAATAACACAGAACACAGCAGTGGCATGATATGTTACCTTGGGTTTCTCTAGTTTTAAGTACTTAAAACTTCATAAATGCGTTATTTACAATATATGTAAATATAGATTAAAATCTCCCCAATAGACTGGGTGTTTATTTAACAACATTAAGTGTTTCTATATCTTTTATCTGTATTTTTTCTACTTACCTTAAAACTTGTGAGAACAAAGATTTACAGAAATATCTTGCATTTACAGCCAAATCCATGCTATACCCATACTCCTACTAGTGTCACATATTCCAGCCCCCTTTGCTACTTGTCAGATGTTTCACTTGCCCTCAGTCTAGTCCCCGATGCTCTAAAGATCCATATGATAGGAGATATGTATGTATAGAGATATGCATACTAATAAACAACATGCATACATATACATGCAATCACAAAGATTGTTCTATAAATTTGGATTGCTTACTTGAACTTATGTGTGCAAATGTGTTAAAAGTTAATGATTGCTAAACTGGTGAACGAATCATAGCTCATGATGCGCTGGGTTTTTAATGTTTGTATTTAGAAATTGGTATCAGCAACTTTAACTACATATTAGCACATCTTCTGTAGTTGTAGCAATCAAAGAAACTAGAATGCAAATTTGGTAATTGATTTTATCTTTTGCTTAATATTTGTAGTTCTTTTCAAAGGATGGAGAGAAGATCCTATTTTCCAGTGGCAAGTTCAATAAGAATATAATAAAACATTGTTATAGCAAACTTTTCACAACGAAATTTCTGGCATTATGTTCTTTCATTATGTTCTGTTATAGCCAAAACAATGTTATAGGGAATTAAGCTCCCATAATATTGAAGAATTATTAGAGTACGTGGGATTTGTTATATTTTAATTTAAATGAAGACATCATTGTCTATTTAGTGCTGATTTAAGAATACATGCTTGAAACATTTCATATCTAAATCAATAACGAACAGCATGTGATTCCCTGCACTTCTATACTGAGTGATTCATCTGTAAACTGTGTGGAATGGAAATGAGAATGTGGAATGTAAAGAGAATGTGTTGTGACATACTATGTTCTTTGATGGAATGTTCTTTGATATTGCAGCATTCTTTTCAGTGCAAGGTTTTGGTGAATTTTCTTGAGTGGCCAGGGGGCCCTGAAGGTATATCAGTTAACACTGATTTTTTAAATCTGTAATTCAGCAGGTGGAACTGGTTTATCAGCTCTGGGAGACAAATCAAAACATCCCAGTTTATCTACCTTTTTTTTTTTCTTAATAGTAGTAGAATTTTGTTGCCTAATTCTTGTGTTTGTAACTTCTTTTGCTACTCACCCAAACTATGCAAAAAGCAAGCTATTTAAACAAGCCGCAAAATATGTTTATCAGCCTCTATAATATGCCATCATTTTCACATATATATACTCTTCAGTTGCATGTCATGTTAACAAGTGTTAGAAAATTCCTTATAGGAGAAGATAGTAAATCCATTCTCTACCCACATGTTTTGTTCACGTGAAAATGTGAAATGTTTTTGCCTTAAACCCCCAGATATTCCTGTTGTTTCAATAATGAAGAAGAAAATAAATAAATAAAGGCAATACAATAATTGCAGAAGGCCAGATCCTAGCAATAGCAAATGTCAACCGTCTGCATCACAAACAAGATTTGGCACAGAGACATATGGAGAGAAAACTGAGTGTCGCTGAAATCAATAGCAAAACCTCTGCTAATTTCAATACTCAGGAGTTTGTATTGGGTGTTTAAAACAAAAGTAAATAAGCATGTATAATTTAAACTGAAACCAGACAAGCTGATTTTTCAAGGAAATAAAAGGGACTGCTCTCAAAAATTGCAGAAGAAAATGAGATTTTCAATTATTTTTCATATGCTGTCAAGTACAGGTTCCCATAGCACCTCATTTATCCTTTCGTTATATGGTTTCTGAAAGTCTACCAAACTGGTCTCTGCAAAAAATCTGTGCACTAAGGTAAGCCTGAAGAGGACACGTTCAGAATCTTGCAAATGAGATGACTAATATGCATGAAACCATTGGACTCAATATCCTGAGGCATGAGCAAACTGTCACCACTGACTGGTGACTCAGAAGCGCAAATGCTTCCTTCAATCTAAAAAACATTAATGTGGGAGAAAGACAGATGTTACTAAAGAGTACAGGACTTACTCTATAAGGCTGAAGATTAATTTCTCTTCCTAAGCCTAATCAGCAGTACAGGGAAAAAAAAAAAAAGCATAAATGCTTCTGATTAAGTATATTTCTGTGTTTGTTACTCCTATTGCATATGATTTGTATTGCTGTAAACAATCTTCTCCATGCTGCTACAGAGCTAAGAGCAGAACCAACCTGTTATCCACTAGCTGCCTGGATATGGACAGTATTTACCTAGAGGCTGAAGCAATGAAGGTCTTTTACGACTAGAAACTAGTTTAACTAAACACGTATATTTTTTGTACCTAGCCCACATTACTTTAAATTGTCTAATCTGTTACATATTATCAGTTTTTCATCAGTTAGATTTATTTTCTCCAACACGAACAAAGCATGTTTGGTCTTCAGGGGCCATTATTACAACTGCTAAATAAAGTAGCATAAGGTAATTATGTAATGTTATTTCAGATCAAAATACACTTTGGCCAATATTTCTCTTCCTTTGATATATGATGCACATTTTCAATTTTTACCACATTTACAAAGCTTACTGTTTATTTGTGTCCTTGTTCAAAGAAAAATGCTGACTGAGGTCTACCAGGAGTTTATCTTGTTGCCACTGATTTTATCTCCCTCTTGCCTTTTTCACAATTAGTGCTGTATATTTTACGATTAAATCTGTCTGGAATATGCTTTATTCTATTGAACAATCTGCAGGCAACAGAGAACAGTAGCACAGCACTGTCACCACTTGGAATGTAGTAGGCTGGTAAGTTTGCTCATAGCAGGCCATAGAGGGATGCAGAAGAAACACATGACATTTTCTTGAAATGAACTAAGTATAAAGATCTAAAAGGTAGCTTTTAAGGCTATTGCTGAGAGGTAGATTGGCTACATGCAAAAACTTTACACAGAAACTGTGTTGCAAAACTGCATGTACAAGAGTGTTTCTGGGGAAGAAGAAATATTTAATGGTCATTCTAATGACCAGCCTTTATGAAATACAGTGATTGGGAAATCTTCTCTGAAACTTCAAGCCAGATGTACTTTAGCAAATCAGTGTAGAACAAATAATACATTTTCAAAAATTTCAGAATATATTACAGTCTGAAGTGAACTTGGAGTTTGAATATCAGAAAATATCCTTTTCTCCAATTTTATCAGCTACTTTAATAAAAGAGATATTTCTCTGCAAACAATGCCTATCGTAATTTCTTACAATTTCGCTCAAATCTAATTAAAAAAAAGTCATTTTGACAGCTTATTCCACCAGATGGAACTGTTCATAATACATTTTAAAATGTTCCTGTTCAGACATTAGCACGTATATTATACACAGTATGTATATGCAGAGACTCCATCACTGAGACAAATAACAGAGCTGCTAAGCACCCTGAACCTTTTCTAGACAGATTTAACTAAACAAAATGAGGGAAAACCAAATTTTAGTTATAAATTAATTTACAGTAGAAATTGGCAATAATAAATGTATCCTGTTTTGTTTTGGAGGTTTTTTTGGGGGGGTGGGGTGTGTGGGGGGATGTGGGGGTGTGTGTGTGTTTTTTTCCTTAGGAGACTGAATACTACTTAGTGTCCAAGATTCTGCTTCCTAAATGTCTCAAGGTTGAATATCCTTTAAGGAGGCATTGGCATTGATAATTAGCATTGACAATTGTCATTTTGGAACAGGAGATAAGTGATTAATGCCATAACAAGGAAATAGGATTTCTTAATAATCAAGATGCATACATTTTTCCTGTGATACACAGTAGCTTTCTGACCCTCTTGTA
This sequence comes from Fulmarus glacialis, assembly GCF_000690835.1. NCBI lineage: Eukaryota > Metazoa > Chordata > Aves > Procellariiformes > Procellariidae > Fulmarus > Fulmarus glacialis. The sequence continues at coordinate 21,888 of NW_009204646.1, forward strand.
TTGTTCTATGGAAATTCTTGCATCATTACTGTGAAACTATGCAGCATACTTTACACAAGCAAAGTATTAAGATTAAAAAACTAATAATGCTTAACAAAGATTAAGCGAAAAATACTATCTAATTAATAAAGGAAAATTATTGCACAATAAACAAGGTAGGTGCAAAAAGTATCCCAACATGTAAGGGGATAGTCCCCCCAGCTTGTGCCGGGATTCTAAATGTAGGATGACAAAAAGAAATTCTCTTAAGCAGACTCATCCTCTGTCTTCTGCAGCTCTACATTACGTTGAAGATGAACCTTTCTGAGTGAGGGAGCTTCAAAATACTTAGCAGGCCCTTTGTCACAAGTGTCAAAGCTCCGCTTGAACAAAATAGAGAATCAAGACTATTTTGATCTGCAGTTTTTTTGTGTTGTGAAACCATTTCTTAACTGTTAAGAAGTTAAGAAAAAAATGTGGACATCAGATTATTGTAATTTCATTGGTAATAATTGCATGTAACAAGTCTCAAAAACACACTAGCCTTGTTTGAGAGAGTGACTTGAAAGATGCAATTTATACAACAGGTGCAGACTCAATATTTTCTTTGATTCTACAGACCACTTATGGAGATCTGGTATACAATGAGTATCTGTTATGTACGACCAGAAGCTAAGACTTCTTACATTTACCAAATGGTTTATATACAGTCCCTGGAAAATGATGGTATTTTTCTGAACATTTACCTACATTTTCTTAATATTTTTAAAAACAAACGTTTAAAAATTAATAACAAACCATCTCTTTTAAGGAACATTAGTATGTTACTTAAATGCTCTTAATATTTAGTATTCAGAATTTATCTCATAAAAATCTACTTACTACTGTACAGAAACAAAGCTTTGTAGTCACATTTTATTTGTATAAAGCTGTGAATGACTACATGATGAACACGCTCCGTCTCCCAAAGATAAAACAAAGCTCAAGAAGTGGATGAAAGTGAACCAAGTATTGATGGCTGGCTTTTTTTGTAGATCACTCTATTTAGGTGCCTATTGCTATAAGCCAACTGTGTGTAACTCGAAAGGGAATATTCCACATTGACATGCATTGTAAATGCATCCCCAACCAGCACAGATGGCATAAAATGCTTAGTGGTGTTTTCAGATGACATGTCATGCTGTGGGAAGATATGGCTGGAATAAATACATTTTATTTTGCCTTTCTGACATTTTTCCATGTGATTTAATTATACAGAGAATAGTATGAAAGAGAGCTTCAGTATGAGTGGGATCTATCATATACTCATAAGTGAATTCAATACTTTGTCAAATATGTTTTAGAAAATAAATTTACATGATGTAAATAATATTACATTTTGTTGCACTTGGTTTAGCTTATGTATTTTGCCCAAAGGGACAGGTGATTATGAGCTTAATTTCCCCTTCATCTATGTATTCTGAATAGTTTACATAATAAACAATTATTCAGATATCAATGTATAAATTTACAAAATAATTCTTTCATTGCCAGAGAAATAAAAGATTGATTCTACCCTGTTTTCCCTATGTCTTTTGACAATAAAAGTAAAAAACTAACAGTAGTTACATGCAGAAGTGGAAAGAAAAAAGGACAGATTCTGTGTTAGCTCTGTGCAGATGCAGAGGAATCAAATACAATAACCTTTTACATGCGTTAGTCAAGAAATAGCACTGCACAGATACTTTTTTTTCCTATTGCAGAACAAAGAGCCTGAGTTCATGCATCACTGAATGTGAGGCAGCAGCTTCCCATCAGGGACTGGCTCTTGGGGAGCCCACAGGCAAAACAATGCAAACTGTAATTAGAATACTTTTCTCTGGGAATAAACAATCTTTTCGTTGTTCATGTTTACACAAATAACAAAATGCTCAGCTGTGTTGTAGTAACTGTAGATGATACAGTAGCATTGTTGTTATAAATAATATATATGCCAATGTAATTTAGGTTTTCTAATAAATGTAGAAATTCTTTAAGCATTTTCAACCTCTTGAGTTGCTCAAGCATGCATTTTCTGCATAGTATATGACTCAGATTCTGTAATGTCTTTTCTGCTTAAATATTTTCAATCAAATGATACTAAGTATGATCACTTTAAAAAGTTCTTATATTACTTTTTTGAAAGTTTTTGAACTTTACATTAGCTAATATACTGAGTGAGTAGTATAAAAAATAATAGATCTGCTTGGCTGACCTCAAGTAATAGCTACAGAATTTCTCAAATTTATTTTGGTCCAATAAAAAAATAGCAGTAGCATTTTTATTCCCCGCAATTATAATTACTTTATAGTCATGGAAGTCTTCACATTTTAAGCTAGACCTCTGCAGTTCTTTTTCTTCCTTACAAGCCCTATCTACCTCTAAATTCATTATTTACTTTAAGAAAGAAAACACATGGGAAAATTTGATATCTAATATCATTGCATAGCCTATTTATAAATGGATGTTATACTTCAGAAGTGAAAAACAAAGCTGTTAATATTTTATTACTACTCTCAATTATGCTTCTAACATACTGTAGAGAGCAGACCTTCGTTAGCTGGGGATGGGTTAGGAGGTTTAATACACTTTGTCTGAGTTTTATGATTACCTTTAGATCATTGTGTTTGGAATGCATACTATCATAATATTAACACATACCAGTGTGATGACTAACATGATCTAATGCTAAATGATTTACAAAAAACTAATGGCAATTACAAAACATGGTCAGACTGTGTAAAAGAAATATGAGTTTACTACTTGGACTTTTTGTGGGTAAAAAGAGTACCCCTTCCATTGAATAAGGAAGCCAATAAAGAGTGTGCCTTTAAAATCTATACAACATATGAGAAAGTAAAGTAAGGGTTCATATACAGGCAAAGATTCAAATTATTTTGGTTACCTGCAGCATAGGTACTTCTCCATGAGAAGCCATCCAAGCATACTACAAGTAGTAGTTTACGTTCTAATAAAATTATTATCTTTACTTTAGAATGCACCTGACAAAATAGCTCAAGACATCAAAAGGGCATAAGGTGGAGCCTTGCTAGAACACGAGTCAGCCTTGAACGGATTTTTACCACTTGTGACCATATAACCTTTACCACAGATTCTAAAATAATAACAGTAGGGGTACCTTTGCTAGAGCTTCCTGACAAATCTGACTTTGCCAGAATTATGAGAATTTTTGAATCCATTAGTCCCTAGTTCAGTTGTTTTAAGTGACAAATAGCCTTAGAATGTGAAAAAAAAAAAAAGAAACGGAACTTCTCAGTTCTAATATTTATTCCTTTTTTTATTTTATGAGAAAAATGGAATTTGTAGATGTTGTGAGGTTAAACTGGGATTACAGAATTTCACAAAAATACTTTGACTGTCTGGCCAAAGTTGATAGACTTTGGGGATCTAAAATCAGGTGTCTAAGCCCACATTTCAGTAACTGAAAATGGAACTTGATTGTCAGAGATTGGAAGCAACTCCTGGAGAAATGAGGCTTGTGGGTTTTTTTTTCAAGGTCCTCTTCAGACAACCCAGGGCTTGGAGGCAAACCAGATATATATGGGAGAAATGGCATTTTAGTACATAATACTGAAATTCATACAGAAGCTCAGACAAGTTACTGTGACCATATGCAAGGATGTTTATCTGCCTCCTGAAAGAGCCCATAAGAAGTTGAGCATAAATTTGGCTTCAAGCCTCCCTAATACACAGCTCAGAATCTCAACCTGGGATGACCAGTATGAGTAACATAATGTTTTAACCTGTAGATTTTTAACTTAACAGCAAAAAGAAAGCAGATTTTTTTCATGTTCATAGCCATATATATTATAATATATACATAAGTAAGGTTAGACAATGTTGCAAAGTAAAATAAAATTTAGATTACATAAGACTTAAAACTGCCTTAAAGCTACATGAAAAATGGGGGGTTTTATTCTCCTTCTGGCCAAAAAAATTAAAAATCACCTTCCTTTACCTTTTATCTCTCCAAAAAACACATCTGGATCTTCCCAAAAAGCTACCATTGCAATAAAATTTGGAAAATTATTATTTCCATCTTAGACATTTTAAACTATAGGAAACAAATGGAACTAAGGCCTAGACTTTCAACTTCACAAATTAGAAAGAGATGGTGGCAGCTTCTCCTGTACCTAGAAAAAGGGTAGAGAATCACCCAGCATACTGAAACATTCAGGTTTTCTTCTCAGATTGACAGGACTTGTATCTGTATTTCCTACTTCCCACTGAAACTGCTCTGATCATCATATTATACATTAGCCTGTGTTTTATGCATTAGTGTTTTCTCAGCCACTCCTGTTAAATCTGTTCTGGTTTGCATTGGCTATTTAAATGCTTGCTGACACAGATAACATGTAGGATATTAATCTCTAAATAAAAACCATAAAATATTGAAACTCAAGTCCTTGCACTAAGAAATATTTAAGCATGCTGTACTTAGTTGAATAACACCTAAAAAAAAAAAACTGAAAGAACATTGTCAGAAGATACACAGCATCCTACAGTTCAGATCTACTTTTTATGTGCAGGGAGAAATTTGAATCCACACCTGCCAGGTTATGGTGGGTGCTTTAACAAGTAGACTTTCAGGTTAAGGTGGATCAGCTCCCTGCTAATTTTATAATTAAGTCCCTTATTTATGAATTCTTTTCTATTTTTCTACTAAAACTGGTTAGCAAACTAAAGTTTGCAAATAATTTACAAGTGAAAAAAACACTGACTTTTTAAAATGTTCCCAGTACATGAACCACTTTGCTTCATAAGATTAACAACATTTATTATGATACATTTTTTTTTATACCATCTTTTATGCTCCAGGCTCAATTCTATTCTCCCTGGAGTCAATGGAAGTCACTGATTTCAGTAGATATAAAATACTGATTTCTGCTTGTATTAAAAATTTGCAGCATTTAGTATATAATCATCTGCTTACACTATATCACTTCAAGCAGAATTTAGAATCTGGATCAAGTAAAACTCATGGGTTGGCTAGTGTTATTTATTCACCTTACTTTTTGTTTATTACAAAGGACCTCAGGTACTTTGCAAACCAGCATGAAACCTACAAAAATCTCAAAAGATTTTTGTATTGTCTTTAATTCCAGATGAGGAAGGGCTGATGATTTCACTTTAGATATTTGCTGAGATTTGTTTGCATTCAAAACTCAGACTGCAGCTCAGGATGCAAGACTATGTGGAAATAGAAACTAAAAATAATAACAATAATTAATTTTTATAATTTATTTTAAGTACTTTAATAATAATTGAATTAGTATTAGTAATGTTATTCTAGTTATAAAAATCATTATAAAGCACTTGAAGTTGAAGACGCAATCTCAAAGAACCCCCAAAGAATTTCAAAACTTTAGATATACAGTGTAGTTCTTAGAATACAAAAACTGGACAGTAAAGTGTAGCAGCCAGATAGACAACAGCTTCATACACTTATGCTCCAGCACAGACAGAAAGGCTTTGGCTACAGTATCAAATCAAGATTTATTTCTTATTCAAGTTCATGGAATCTTCAATTTTCATTTGGAGTAAATACAACTCCAGTCTTTAATGTTTTGTCCAAGTACAGAGCAAACTGCATGCAGTTTAACTTCTTTTTCTTGGAAGAAGTACATAGTCAATCATTTCATTATTGAACCTGTGGTTCTCTGCAGTCTGGCAAAAAGGATTCTTCTTTCTTTTCAAATGATTATTTATTTGGAGAATAGTTCAGATTACACTCTGATAAGATGAATTATATCTTCTAGTAGCACATGTAGACCTTCAGTTAGGAAGAGCTGAACCACACCAATTGTACACGTAGTCCTGTGATTCTGTTACTACGACTAACTTGGCCACTTCAGCTAATTAAAAGGCAATACAAATTGTTCATTTACAGGCTGATCCAATTCTCATTTAAGTTAAAGTCAATGGGAATCCTTCCTTATTGAGAACTGGGTCAGACTGACATTTGTTCTCCAGGTGCTGAGTTTGGAAGGATATTATGATCAAAATTTAAAAAATTGTTAAAGCTGTAAGAGATGGGCAGCAAAGCTATGAGAACACTGACAGAAGAAATCTAGTAAAAGCAAGTACTAAAAAGTTATGCAGTATAAGGTAGCCATTTTCTCTGGTAGTTCATCTCTGAAGTAGCCCTATTCCTTCTCTCTCTATTGACTCCCACTTGCGCCTCTAAAGGAAGTCAACAGAGTCCACTAATGTTGCAGTTACAACCAGCCACCACGGAAAAGAAGAATTCTCTGGACTGCAGTGCCACCCAGAGCAGGCACCAAGCACAGGAATGGGAAAGGGGCAATAAATTAGTCTACTAGTAACAGAAAGGTGTGTTTTAAAGAATATATTGCATTCTTCATACAGGCTCTCAAGTTTTTTGTGCATATTATCTGGTTTGTGGAATGCAGTAGGGCTCAGTTAAGGTTAAAAGAACTTTGGGTAATTAGTGGAGAAGAAGAAATGGTCCAGTTATCCCAAAGAAAAACTGAGACAATTTTCTTTGATAATCCATAACTGTAGATGTTTAAGAAAAAACCCTTTTGCAATAAAAACATGATTTCACAATTTGAAGGTTTGCCTAGTTATTGTTCCCAGCTTACAAATTGAAGTTTGTTTATTTGTATTTGAGCAATATAAAATAATTGGACTTTCCTTTTTTAAGGATGTACTTTCTGATTTCCTATTTCACAAGTTATCACAATGCACCCTGACAAGGTACAATAGTGCATACCCTGGAAAGTCTACTGCTTTGAAATTAATCTTTAATAAATTTATGATAACAACAGCTGTAATTATTATTAAATTAGATTGAGTTTGTTGGAGAGGTATATAATATCATACCTATGCATTATATTAAATAAAAAGTTTACAACTTACCAATGTTATCATATCACTTGCAGTCATACGCCATTTTAAAAATAATTTTACCCTATTTATGTTTTAGTAATTCTTAGATTGAGTTACATAAAAAAACAGGGGAAAAAAAGAGAAGTTCTGATGTATATCTAGATATTGTATATAAAAAAGTATTATATACAAAATGGTGATATTTCTGACAATATACAATCTGCTATGTATGTTGCTTTCTATTCTATTCTTGTTTGTATCAACAGTTACTGTTATATAGCATTGATCAGAAAGAGATGCTTTGCACCTTATAGAATGGCAGAAGTTCATTCACCTGCTTGTCTGAACTTTAAGACTAATGGACATCTGTACCTTCATGCAAACTAGGGGCCCCAATTCCCACTACACTCATCCAGCTGTGGCTATGTGCCCCATTGTTTCACTTCTGACTATTTTTCCATCTGTTTTTCTGTTTGATTACTTTTGCTTTGGAGAAATTTTAGGTATTAGAAGTAATAATAAATAAAGACAATTATTTTGAATCAATCTTAATTTGGGGGACAAAAAACCCAACAACAACAACAAAACTCCAAAACCAAACCCAGCTTCTGGTTACAACAATGGTTAAAGCATTCAACCAGTTTCCATCCTGCATGCAATTCAATGTTCTCCCACTGACATAATTCTGTGTTCATGACAATAAAAAAGTATAATATCTTACTTCTTTTAACATTTATTTCTCAAGATATATTTAAGTTCTGAAAATAAATTATAATCCTCAAAGCATCTATGAGATTTTTATTTTACAGTTGGGCAACTTACAAATGATAAATAGTACTTCTCTGCATTTAATTGAAAGAATTAGCTCTTCTAACATGAAAGTTGGTCCAATTTTAGTCCTAAGAAGAAATCAAGTGAGAGCACTCACTTGAAAACTGAAAAATGTTTTTTTATAAGCATTACTCTAGTGTCAATATTATGGTTACAAATACAGTGAGTAGTTGGAAAAGATCAAATCGATAAATGGGTGAGAATTCTTGATACAAGTTCGTCCCAAATTTTCACGTTACTGGATTGCTTCAGAAAGAATAGCAGGAAAAAACATTTCTGGGGACTATCAAGTTATTATTTCCTTAATGAAACAGGCCTATATGAATAAAGATACCAAACTTAAAACCTGGTGTTGACTCCATAGGTATGTGATATTTCTAGCTTATGCTGAAATAATTTCATTACAGCAGACCAAAGAGAAGAGAGAGAAAACAATTGCAGTGAAAAAGCTATAATAAACAAAATAGAAAAGTTTCAGGATAACAATGATTTATAAAATCATTGGTCAAGGCACATCAGGGCTCATTCAGAAATTTAGACTTGTAATTGGGCTGAAATTTCAAATGCATTTTGCTGAAAACTGTTACATGAAATTAATTTGGTTGGTCAAAATACCAGGAATCTGTTTTGCCACGACTGTGTAATCCTGAGCAATTAATGTATTAATGGCACACTCCATTTTGGTTAAGCTGAGCCTGGTGGATAGGCTGCCAGCCCTCGGTTGTCTGTTATACCCATTATATACACAACCCTCACTGAAAGTAATTCCCCCCATCAAGTCTACTAGTATGATTGCACATGGAATCGCTTCCTAACCAAGTCCTATTATAATGAACCAGATTAACTTAAAGACTTTTAAACTCTGAGGTATTTGACAGACTTGGGGCAAGGAACAATGACACATGCAACTGTACCATAGTTGTACACCTACAGAGAAAAAAAAAACCTTTGCAGTTTCAAGGTCAATAAAATCTACAAACTTAAGTACCACTGTCAGCTTCTATCCATGCTGATATTTTGTATATGAAATAGTGTGCATGTGTATATGTATATACAGTGTTTATTAATGAAATCTTTAAAATGTTTTTTCTTCAAATTACCATTAATTAGTTAAAGTAGATTCCTAACTGCACTTAAGTGCATATAGGATAGTCTTAAATGGAGACTTAAGTGGATAGTCTTAAATTGATAGTCTGAAGTGGAGTCTGGCAATTTAAGAATAGTCTCTTTCTTTAATGGAGACAAGATTTCAACCTTAATTTTTGTTAAAAACAAAAATGTTGCAAATAGGCCACCAACTCCAATCTGGATAATTAACAGCTTCCATGAAGTATACTTCCATGAAGTACATGGCTATAGATATGCTCTTGCCTGTGTCATTTAAATCTTTCCATTGCATTCTGATCAGATAGAAACAGGGTCCAATTCCCAATTTGAAAAATAAACACATTAAAGAAAATTAGTTTAGGCATCATTACAGTGTACATACATGAGTGTCTACATTTTTTTTAATGGACACATTCTAAACAGCGTTTAAGTACAAACCATAATTTCTCTGTGTGGGTAATTTGACCACACATATTGCAAACTGTTTTCATTTTCCTTTATTGTCCTCTAATGAGCTCATCAAGAGTATATAATTAGTGCAGTAAACTGCGTAACACAAGGCTCTGCCCTAAAGCAGCCAAGCAGAGTTCTTGACTAGCCCCCTCTCCCACTGGAACTTAGTACTGTTAATGGACCATGATCAGTAGGACGTATATCGAGGGATATGCTCCTTTTTAAATAGCTTGTGATCTCTGGCTTGAAGCAACCGTTCTGGGGCTATCACCATCTGTACTGACACACACATTAAAGTTGTTCTGTCTCTTTTTAATGAAGCTACCAAGGTCAATTAATAATGACTTTGGATGCCTGAAAGACACTGAGCAACTGGATTCTGTGGCAGTTTCTCTTTATGTATAAAACTTTTCATATTCTCTGCAGTAGGTAATCCTAGGATTCTCTGCTAAAATCTGAAACTACCAGTAGATATGGGTTCATAAAGATACAACTTATCAAAGTAAGAAAACATTACAGACAAATAAGAAATGCACAAACAGATATAAGTATTGTGTAACAGTTGGCGAGATTTCAGTTAAGGTGTGCTATGGAGGACATTGTACTTGAAAAGTATCATTCTTCCTTTCCAATATGCAGCATATCATAAAAAAACAGCACTTTGAAAAAATAGTCACCTTGATGACTTAAGGATCTGGTTTTTAAGATGCACAACATACGCTACACTGCTGCCAATGATCCATAAGATAAAGAGATTCTCATGCAATATCTATGTTATCGTATAGAAATTTATTCTAATTTCTGAGATCTGCTTACTGCAAGCTATATGAACAGAAGGAATCACAGATGTTTGGTTTTGTCCCAGTGTTTTTGACCCCACCAGCCCCCAAAACATGTGGAAAACTGTCCATAGTCCAGAAACAATACCGTAGTACCACCTTTTCTACTTCCCAACTGACACCAACATGCTCTTTTCAAAGAAGATATGACACAGACTCTAAATAAGCAAGTTTTACAACACTTTTACAAGCTAAAAGTAAGAAATTTCTTCCAGAAGAGCAGGGTAGCATATGTGCATGTGCATTTGTGTGTGTGTGTGTGTGTGTGTGTAAGTATATAGACACACACATATGCATACATACAATGATGTCCACAAAAACAGTTTTAGATCTTTTCCTACTGTCTGTCAATCACAACTAGTAGGACAGTGCTTAAACACTGTGCACATGAGTAACTGACAGAAATGTAAGGCAAGGAGCAATGAAAGTTAGTAAAAAATGCATTAAAAAACAAGAGGAAAATGTAATCTCGGTTACTGTAAAGCCTGTCATCACCATTCCTCTCCAATCACTTTTTATTTATTAGACCCTGCATAGCGAAATGGCACATTGAGGAGCTTCTCTGGTAATTAGTTTATCACGGTTCTAATCTTCATCTGCAATTAATCATGTAAAATCATATCACCAGGATAATTTTAATCCCTGCTCTTCATCATCTACAGAATAAAGTACAGATATGTAATGTGATAGAAACAGTTTGCCATTTGAGTAAACACTTAAAATCTCAAATAAATGTTAAAAAAACTGTGCACACAAAAAAAGAAGCTTTACTTAAGGCTAAAGTACCATTATAATTCATCTTCCAGTGCTGCTGCAGCAGATTTTTAAATTTCACATACCACAATTAAAAGCATTGGAAAAAGAAAAATTAACAATAGCTTAAAAATACAGAAATGTAAATAATCTTTTTAGGATTTTCTTACATGTGTTTTGATTTTTCTGTAAATAAATAAATAAATAAAAGCATGCAAATTATAAAGATTCTTAAACATACATTTTTTGCCCAACATAATAACAATTTATTATATTTATTTTGATTTGCTACATAAACATTTGCAAATGAAATGGCAAATATATAAAGCAAAATCAACAGTACTAAGGATCTATATATAAGAAACTAAATTTATTACACAACAGTAGGGAATTGTTTGTCACATTCTTTCCCGGATGACATTGCAAGCAGCACTAGATTTTAAACAATGACTCAAACAGTCATGAATTAAAAAGAAAAAAATCCCCTAGACTTAAAGTATTATTCTACTCTGAAACAAAGCTGCCATTTAAACTGAACCAGAAGCCCTTCAACTAAAATTTTTCAGTAAGTGAAATTCCATAATGTTTACAAAACTACAATGCTTATACAAACAAGGTAAAGAGTAATAATTTTTTGAGTTTTCATTAAGATTTCTAAAATGTCCCAGATTTTTTATGTGTTCTTATATCTAAAGGAGGAAATCTGGATTTTATAATGTTTTCCTCTTAGAAAGAAGGAGAAAAAGTCTGCACTTAACTACAACTTCAGGGTATAGCTGCTAGTCCTCGGGAATGAGAGAGCATAAATACTGATGAAAACAAACTGGAAGTGTAGAAAACATCTAAGTTAAACTAAATTTATACACTTCCAGGTCACACATATGATTTTGGCATAAAAAATATGTTTCTAGTTGTGCTTCTAGATGTAGGTTAGATGTACATTAGATCTAACCAAAGGAAAAATGAAATGTCATTCTTCATTGCAATCAATCTCTCTTCTTTTCTTGAAAGCAGAGTAACTTATTAAAAAAAAGTTTAAAAAAAAAATAAAAGGAGGTGGACATGAAATGAGACTGTTACTTTTGAAATAGAAGACTCTACTATTGAAAACAGGTTTTTATTTCCTGCACCGCAACTTAGACAATTTTTTGTCTAATATAACAGTCCCTTCAAAAATATTTTCCCTCCAATAATGCTGCCATTTATGTCATTTTTTAAATTAAAATAAATTCCATACTGAGTAAGGTCTTGAAATAAAATTAACACCTCACTCAAGACTAAATTACATTTAACAATAACTATTATGCTATGGATCAATATGGATCATTGTAGATTTTCTTGTAATTTATAGTCTTTAATATTTGGAATTTGTACACTTCATAGATGCTGTGCAAGAAACTCTCGATTTTCACAATGTCATTTCATCACATACGTACTCACCCAACTGCTAAACATTGCATCCCAATCCCAAATGTTTGACAGATTTTAAGAGCGTGCCCAGTTTCTGCCTATACTTGAGACTTCCCCAACCCACAGTGGGAACTCACAAATTTGTGGAAGAGATTACTTCCAAAGGAACTCTCATCTTGAAAGAAGAGCAATGAAGTAATCCAGTGGTAAATTATATAAAAATTCCAGAGACCAGAGAGTTACCTAGAGACAGAGCTGAAACCAATGAAGGACTTGTCTGTCATTTTGCAAGAATTCACAAAATTCTACTTTTGTTCATATTCAAAACACACGCAGTCCTATTGTGGAAGATAAACAATTATAGTTTAGCGACATAAGAATGATATAGCAGCAGCTAAATGGGTTTTCTGCCCAGCAAAGTACAGTAGAAAAGGTACAGTCTGTTCCTAGCCTGGTCAGGGACAGATGTTACACAGAAGTCTAATTAATAGGAATTAAAAGAATATTGTATGCTGACAACCACTTCCAATGTGAAGATAATTTTATGTAAAAAGAAACATAATATATAATTAATATATACATAACATAACATAATTATAAACATAATTTATAATTAATATATGCATAACTAATATAATTAGTGTTCAGGTAAATGAATTTATGGCATGGTGACTGTCACTGCATCTGATAATGTGAGCTTCTGCATTTAAACACTTCTGCTTTGGTTAGCACCAGATTCTGCTCTTGTTAAGATTTTGAACAGGCCTTCACTTTATGAAATCCCCTGGCTCCCCCAGGCAATTGGTTTCTTCGGGATCAATAACTATAAAAAGTATTGCCTCAGTGTGAATGAGGGTATGAGAACTGGACGCATGGCCTCTAAATGGCTCCTCTACATAAACAACATATCACATGCCATTCTAACTACACAAAATAATGCCACAAAAGGGACCTTTTTCTCGTAATGTTGGTGAACAATTGCACTAGACAAAACATGCTAAATATTAATCATAGGAGAGTAAATGTGTGCAAAATCCTGCCCTTGAATAATGTACTACGTATCTCTAGTGGCACTCATGCGAGCAGAACAAATATATTTCCCTCTACAGTAATGAGAGGTACTTTTGTTAGATCAAAAGAAAAAAAACCAAAACAAAACGTAGAGCACAGTAAGTTAACTGACCATTGTTTTTCAAAATTAACTATTACAAAAAAGGCTTGATATAATTTTTTTTATTGCAGTACCCAGATTCTCAACTGAAATACAGTTGTCTTTACTAGTAAAAAAAACCCCAAACATTTTAACGTGCAACTTTTTTATCGTATTTGCTAAGTCTGAACTTTTGTTTCTAATTAATGTAAACACACAAACAAAACAAATCAACAAAGAATCTGCATATATTCCAGCCATTTAACAAACCTTTTTAATTGCCATAGGATATGCAGACAGTTTAAAGATGATATTTGAAGACCATTGCTTGTTTAACAACTCAGATTGATAGGGAGTCTTGATTTCTTCTACCAATCTGTTGCACTGTGGGATTTGCAAATCAACAGCAAAAAGACCTGGCTACTACCCCTGGAGAGCCCCTATGAGTGCCAGGAATCTCCACCAGTGTAACAGTGGCAGAAATAAGAGTAACCTTCTGTGCCAATTTTTGCCTACATTTCCACTCTATCCAGACATACCCTAGCATATCTGGTTTTGGTAGAAGGTGGCTGCAGAATTGCTTCATTTGTAGGGAAGGGACAAAGAAAGGGTGTGATATGTCAGATGCTAAATTCACAGAAAAAGGACTGAATTATTCACACAGTAGTACATTAGTACTTGCAAAGCATGAAGCTATCTCAGATTCACTTCCCAATCATTAAAACAAATTAAAACTGTCCTGGAAGTAACTGAAGTAACTTTTTTGTTACTGAAGGAATAAAATGTTGGACTGTGTCTATCCTCCTGGGGCCAATTGGCAAAAGCATGCTGCATAACACTTGGCACTATTTCTTGAGCCCCAGGTGACATCCATCTGACCCTCAGAAAAAGATTATTATGGTTTCAGTGCTCTCTTTAGTTCAAAGTGTCTGAAATAATGAGTTGGCTCTAATGCAGCCCAGCAGAGTGGCATTTACATAGCATGCAGACTAGGAGTGGAACAAGGATGGTGTTGAGGGTGGTGTCAAACATGCTGCAATGGTATTGAAAAACTTTGTGGGAAGGAGGTACCCAAGTCACCAAAGTTTTATCCACACTACCTGCTGGAAGAATGATCCCGTGTGTGCTTTATAAACAAAAAAATGTGCCAAGACACAAAAAATGTGCCTCAGTTTTGCCACTTGGCACAGGCCAAATCCACCAGCCAGGCACGGTGTTAACAGTTAAGCGACATGGATAATCAGGGATCCAGTGCTTGAGCTCAACATTTCCTTTTTTTTTATTCAGCAGTAAGGATATAGTCTTATTGTCTTCCCTGCAGCCTGAGTCTAAACACTGTGGAAAAAAAATTGGTCACTACTTGGTTTTAGTGTAGAAGCTAAGCAACAAAAAAACAAGCAGGGAATACTGTATAATATCATACAGTGTATGAATAATAGATGCTAATTTCTCTATGATATAGTAAGAAGACTTAAATTCTACACTTTGAAGGTCAAAAATTAAATTTCCTTTTCTGTGACCAAAAGAGACTGAAGAACATGGCTTTATGAAGGCAATGCAGAACACATTAAAGTGTTCTAAATAGAACAGGAAAAAGAGGTCTAGCAAGTTTCTTTCAACTATCAGCACTTCAAATTTGAAAATCAGAATCCCAAGAAATACGGTTCCAGACTCTCTGAATTATTATTGAAGTTCACTTTTATTTATCAAATCATATATAGCAATAAACCTTGCCTTGCTGCCTAAAAAATTCCTGCCCTAAATACAGGTGTTTAAGGTATCCATCTTTGGGAACAGGGATGTTTCTCTTACTGCTTTCATAGGCACATGAGGTAATGATAGTGATAGCACCCTAAATCTTTCTTTGTGGAACTGCATCAGTTCTCTATTAAATGAAGGCAGAATACAACCATTTTTGTTTTAATTCACTAATTTGAATTCATTGGACTTTTAAGTATTTACTCATTCCCAGGCTGTTAAAACATGGTTCTAATACCAAGATTTTAGAATGACAGATTTTCTTTTTTTTTTAAGAGGCAAGGAATTAAAGTATGTCTACTTTATTGTGATTATTTTGTAATCACTAATAACTTTTCAAAAAATATTCTCTAGGGAAACCCACAATCATCCTTGCAAAAAACAAAATCACCTGAGAGATGATGGGATAAATGTGATATACATTAGTATATATTAAGTATATATTTCAGAGCAACTCTGTTCCAGTCAAACTTTCTGTTTTAAATACTTCACATAAAATAATATGCAATGATATGCAGTATTGATAGGTTTTGTTGTCTGTATTGCAATATAGATTTACCAGAGTTAGGTTCATACAACAACAGACTTGCTGTGGTACACAACCAATGCTTGGTTTAGGGTATTTCTATGCCGCTAGCTTTGCACGTCAAAACATACTAACATGGACATTTAGATATGTTACATTACACAGCCATCATGATGTCAGCAATGCAGATGTTCACATTTTTAGTTCTCCCTAATCTTGCTAGTGTTAAAAGTGTCACTTGACAATATTCCTAAAGAGACATATCATTTTGAAGTGTTTAAATTAGTAAGTTACTGATTGTTCACATAACTCATGTTCAGTATTTGTGCAATATATGAAATGCTTACAAAAACTGATGGAGCTAAAATATATATTTAGTAATGAAAAAAAAGATAAAAAATAGTAATAATATTTGAGGCAAGATACAAGAACAGATACAGCTATAATGGATAAGAGCAAAACAGAAATAAACCATGTATCATATATTACTCCTCAGAGTTACTTTTATCAAAACAGAGATTTGAGCACATATTGTATAGCAATTGGGACTGTATTTCTACTTTATTTGTTTTGATAATTTTGTGAATTATAGTTCACAAAAATCTTTGCTCCCTCTAAGAAGTAATACAAAGAACGAAGTAGAGACAGACCAACAGCTGACAAATATGGTGTTTAACTTGAAAGGAATATGACTCTGAAAAGTGGAAAAATTCTCATTGGATTCAGTGATGTCAACTTTTTATCTTGAGAGTTTGACACTCGGGCTATTTCACAGTCCTCAATTCTGAGTAAGCTCTCCAGAGCTTAGTATCTGCATAATGATTGCAGATTGAAACCCGTAGTCAATATTCACATGCAGTATATGATCCAGAGATGTCCTAAAGATCTGGGACATGGCTGGAATTATATGTCAGAGCCCCCAAAAAAGGACAGTAAATTCTAGAACTATTAGATTGCATCAGAGGACAGAATCTGAAAGAAATAGGCAACCTGCATTTTGTATCTGTCTTGCAATTAAGAACATTATAATGTAAATGTAAAGAATTTTTTCATTTTATTATTTTCCAAATAGAAAAGCCTTTTGAAAAAAGAAAAAGGCTTGGAATACTCTTCTTGCACGAACACACACTCTACTATGAGACGTATTTAAATCTGCAATACATCTATATTATAAATCCTGTTCAAGTTATGTAATATTTTGAAATCTAATTATCAAAGGTTTGGGCTTTTTTTAACTTACACATCAAATTCTTATTCTCCAGTTGGCCTCCACAAACAAATCTCTGCTCCTACCCCTTTCATGCGTTTCTTTGGGTTTCCATACAAGAAATACTGACTCTTCACTACCTACTACTTTCAGCCAGAGTAGCAAGAATACTTTCTATAATTTTAATAAGCATATGTAGAAGAAGAGGTCCTCTGCAAAAGGGGACCTTAAAGGTTTAAATTTATTTTCTGCTACTTCTTTGTTTCCCTCCCTAAATTCAGTTCTATCAGACCTGTTCTCTAGACTCCATAAAAAAGTCTATATATCAAGAAATTAGTTTTCAAGAAGATAGGAAATAATCTTTGCATGTCCTCAACAGAACCTTGAATTGCTAAACCCCTAAGAATATTGCAATAGGATCTTCACTATAGAACTGCCTTCATTACCAAAAAAAAAAAAAAAAAATTTTAAGAAAAACCTGTTTTCTGCTTCCATCCGTATACGTGCAATATTCCAGATGGTAGGTTCTCAGTTTTCCTGTTCACAGACAAGTATGTGTATGCCAATCACTTCTGAACCTTGTGGGGATCTGTGAAACGTAGTCTCTCTATAACAAGTATTTGTTTACACCAATTCAAGGAACATTAGGAGAAGTATTCCAAAGCAACAAAATCATTCACGTTCATATTTGGTTTCATCAAAGTGTTTGCATTACTAGTAGGTGGTTAAATAAGGAGGGGGGAGTTCGTTTTACAGAAAAAGAACACAACCAATTTAAGATCTTTCAAGAACAGATTCTGAGGGCCAATGAGCATGTCTCCTGTGCCTCAGGGAAACTGCCTTTTCATAATGCCTATTTGTCTGCTCCTTAATTAACATACCACACAATGATTTTATTATAGAGCCTGCAACTCAAATTATCCTTTTGCCTTATATTTATTTTCCTTACTATTTAATCCTGGACATCTATGAGGATTTGCCTGTTATGACCACTACACTGTTTGGCCTTGATTTGCAACTGGCAGCCTTGTGAAAATAGATGAATCTACTGGGACAGTCTGCTTCTCTCTGAAATCTAACACATGGACAGTTTATTCACGAAAGCTAACTTTGCTCCTAGAAGGCTAACCTCTCCAGGCTCTCCCTGCAGTCAGTGGAGACAGATAGGTTCCTCCAAAGATGAAACTTAGTTTCACATATCCAACCTTTCTGAATACCTTCTATCTCTTTCCATTGCTAGTCAGGAATATAACATACAATCTACAGTTTAAAGTACAGATCAGCATTTAACATTGCACTGTTATATTTGTCAAAGTAGCTTTTTGTTAGTGTACAGTTCTCGTTAATCCAAAATACAGCCACCTGAAGAGATTCAGGTGTGTTTGCACATGTCTTAGTTGTTCTCATTCCTCTGGTGCTCACTCACTGAAGCTAACATGACTGAAAAATATACTTACTTTGCTTATCAAATCACAACACACACAGATGGACAAATTCTGAGAAAATAAGAAGGAAGAGATGAAAATTTCTGCGTACTAAACTGATAACAAGAGGGACAAATCACAACACAAGCACAACTGTAGGAGTAATACCATCTTCAGAAGAAACTATGGAAATATCTCTCAACTACAGTAATTTCAGGAACTTCCTCTACAATAAAAAGGTTAGGTAATTTTCTTTCTCAGTTTCAAAACAGATTTCTACCACTTTCTTGCATAATACTTTCCATAGTGGGAAGGTTAGATTTATTAAACATGTAGCTTAAGACTTTGCTATACTGCATAGAGATCTTAAAAAACTTTCTCTTCTCTGTAACTCACCCCTCCCCCAATTTGCTTTGCTTGAAGAGGAAAAGTTAATTCTTGAAATATATTTAACTTCTTTTGGTGGCATTTGCTGAAGGAATCTTCTTTCTTACACATAGACACTGACAATAGTAAAACAGTAAAACTGAAATAATTTTTTATTCTCAGACTTGGCTCAAAAAACCAAAATAGGAGTCAAGTCTTCTGCAAGGCTGACATAAAGCACAATGGGATTAAGAAATTAATAAAACATAGGGAAAAATGTTCGAAGAAAAAAAGAGGGTTGACAAACAAACAGACACAAAGGTGAGGTTTGCTGAAGAAGAAAACTCTTTGAACAAAAATTTCCATTTTCATTCCTAAGTTATCTGTTAGAATTTGTGTTCTGTTTGTTCTACTTTGTTAATTACAGAAATATTCTGAATATTTATGTGTAATTAGAATTTCTGTTCACTTAAAGTATATCAGGGAATAAACTTTAATATACTCATAATAGAAATATATGGAGTATTATATAATACAAAACTACACTTATATTTAATTCCAAATCACAATTCCTAGCTCAGTTCAATGTCACATCATTGTTATGTAGTTGTATTGTTGTAGAGCTTAAGAATCCTAGTCAAGGACCTTGGATCATGAACTCATCATTGATAGCACCATACAAATACATCAGAAATGCATCTGCTTCTGCCTCAGAGAACTTGAACATTAAGCAAAAACCAAGAAACAACATATCAATACACAAGGATTATTGGGAGTGAAAAAAAATAAATTATACAATTACTGTTGGCACTATAGGAAATTACTTCAGAATATCAATGTCTTAACCAATATCCAGCATTACAGAAGTAGAAAAGGTACTTTTCAGTGGCACATGAGGTACTGTACCATTTGACAACCTTTGCTCTGTATACTGGCCAAAGGCCTTTCCTATTTAATTTAATTCAGCCGTAAATGAGTTTCTGATCACTGGGATGGAGAGTCAAAGGCAGACAGTAGTAACAGGTAACCTTATCATTGTCATGTGTTCCCCAGCCAGGGAGACTGGTATGTGCTATCTACATTAGTTTGATGAGACATTGACTTGGGTGATCTAAATCAAAACTCTAACAGTAAGTATTGTGAAAGACTAATCTTAGAAGAAAACAGGAACTTCAAAAAATAAAGAAATTCTAAGTAATTCTCTGCCTGTCTAAATATATTTTTAAAAACACATGCAAATACAAAAGATAGTTGAAGTAGTTATAGTAGTATGTTTTAAGCATAATCTCCAACCAAGTTAATTTTGTATTTACTGTAAAACCGTTGTTATAAAATTACTATATATAGTTATGAATTATATGTGTTGTAATCTGAAGGATCCTTCAGACAGAACAAATTTATCTACAATTATGACTGCTTGTCCAAGTTGAAAGACTGATCTAGTCTAGACAGCAAGTCAAGAATGAAGCAAGTAAAAAGCAGAATGAGACCATAAGACACTTCATGCTATATATTGTATTTGTCCTTCTTATATATCTATTTTTACAAGCCACTGCTGTTAATATTTATTTGAAACACTGCCTTCAGAATCTATAGTCTTTTTCTATTTTGCTTGTGCATTACTGGCAAACTACTACTAAAAAGAACACAAAAGCATAATTCTTTTTTTTTTTTTTTTTGGTTGACCAGCTCTCTTTCATGAGTTCTAAATAATGGATTTGGGGCAATGGTATGATTCTTAGTTTAAAAAGTTTTTTTACAGCATCCTACTAATAATGTGTAGCTACTAGTACATAACATGCCCCCGAATTCCTTCTATTTGGTTTGGAAATTCACTATAAGACTATTAAATCTCTTGTTCTGTAAGTGTACTTTGACATGACGTCACAGTCTTAGCTGACACTGTGTCTTTTTGAGTTAGAAGTTATGAAGTAGTTTGTAGGTGGAGTCAAAGCCTGGTTTGCTTGGTATTAAAATAGTGTTATCCTACAATGTTGGGCTGTAGCAGCTGCTGAACAACATAGGCTTTCTTATCTAATTTCTGCCCCCAGTATTATTTTACTTTCTCTTGTCTAGAACAATTTGATGCCTGGTAAATAAGCCTAGACATCTTTTCAACAAGCAAGCTTAATAATTAGACTTCATTTTGAAGCCAGTCTGTTTTTCTATAAGGCTTTAAGAAACCTTTGATATCATATTAAATCATATTTTTTAGTTAAATCAATTTTTTTCACGTATAAAGATGAAGTTCAAAACATAGCATTTACTGGAGTTCGTGAGAATTACTGTAGCTGAATTTTCTTTTTCCCTTGGCAAGTGCCCTGGTAAATATTACAGGCATTTTCAAGTTCAATTCTGTGTAAAAATAAAATATCATGAAAATCTGACACAGTGCATGAGAAGAAATTAAATCAATGGTCTTATATGATTAAGGATGTTCATAATTTTTCAGACTTACCCTCAAGATCAGCTGGGGTAAAGAGTTCCAGTGTAATAGAGTAAATGATAAGGCAATGGCAAAAAGAATTTCTGCCTATTTCAGGATAAAATAGCAAACATTTTTTGGTTTAGCATCTGATTGCATTCTTACTGTTCTGTGGTAGAAACCATGTACAGATAAGATTTTGTTGTTTGTAAGAACACTTGGTCAGTCACCATTCAAAGTGGTTGCAGTATGTAATACAAGGGGAAAAAATATACATTACATAACCATCAAGTTAACAACAAAATTTCATATAGAATCAGCCTAATCATTAAAACAGACTCGATAAAATCTCCATGAAGTTGTATGTTAAAAAAAAGGAAGATATTAATATCTTCAAAGATAAAATGGAAAAAAATATTCCAGAATAACAAGATTTTCATCCTTGCTCACTTAGCCCATGATCTTTGATCATTTGTTAAAATAACAATCTGGATAACCCATTTAGAAAACATGAGAATTAAAAATAAGAAGAATAAGGAGTTTCCTCAGTTACTAACATTTCTTATTTCTTACAACAAACTCTAACACTATAGTCACATGGCATGGAAATTTCAAACTAGATCTAGGTAATAAATATTAAGGCCAGGAAGAACTATCTTGTGATGTGAGGACCACTGATCTTCTGTAATTACCTTTTTAACAACTGTGAGAGATAAACACATAAATAAACAGCTAAAATGCACAGATTTTATGCATGCAACCAAGCAGACATACAAAATAGAGGAAAATGAAAGTACTACATGAGTTTCCAAACCCCAGCCTAAATGTAGCTGATGGAAAATTACTGTGACAAACACACATATGATGAGCTGTGGAATTCTTCAAAAAGTTAAATGATTCTGAGATTCTTCCAAATAAGATTTCTTTCCAACACATTTAAAAGACTGAGAAACATCAATCTAGCAAGAAATCCTCATGTATTAGTTGTAATGAAAACTAGTACTTTTAAATAGAATTACCTGAAAAATATTTTTGTTATGGAGGTTTTGATGCCAAAATTCTGCCAAAATTTTTCAGAGAAAACATTTACTTTTCAGTGGAAAACTGAACAGCAAATATTTTGTTATTTGAAGTTTCACCTATGTAAAAAGAAAATATTGATTTGGATGATTTGGAAATTCAGTCACCATAGCTCATTGAAGTTACCACTTCACAGACTTTTCATTTTGTTTACACCTTTCATGAGGCACCCACTGAGTAAGCAGTGATCAGTGCAGGTCCTGGATGAGGAGTATAACGGGCAGTTTAATGTGGATGGAAACTCAGGCTACAGTGGAAAATAAGAGCCTGAGGCATCAAAATGAAACTTGAAGAGCTGCAGCAGGAACTGCAGACAAATATTTTCTGGTGCCAATTGATGATTTCTTTTGTTTTGGTTTCAGCCCAAGACTAGAAAAAGTTTGCAGTGTTCTATTCTTTAAATAGAAAGTTTACACTTTTTGTAAAAAAATGTATAGTTGACAACTTCAAAAGTTTTGGTAAGAGTCCTCTTTACCAGACTTTAAATTTGTCGGGGGAGGAGACAGATGAGCATTATGCAATTATTAAAGAGACTTTTATATCTTTTAAAATAAGGAAAATTGTTTAATATCATATTGTCCTCACTGTGGCTACTTTTCCCTTGAATCCCCCTACTTCATTTCCCTTGACCATACACATCTTTTGTGGAAAGAATAAATTTTAAACTTACTCCCAATGGCTCCCCAGGTGGTCTTTCCCAACCATGTTCTGATGCCTACAATTTCATAAGCACTTGGCCAACAAATTGCAGCAAAGGTTGTTAAATAATGAAAAGATATTTAGAGATATGCTGCTGAGAGAAAATGAATACAGAAACTGTGTGTCAGTAAGATGTATAACATTAGCACAGCACTGAAAAACACAATGCAGTAAAAAGAAGTTGGAGTGTTACACATTCATCTGAGGTTGTGAAAAATTGTACAAAATATTTGTGTTATGTTATAAACAGTAAGTAAACACTTGATTAGCAACTGTATCATAAGACTTAAAATGAAGTGAGAAGAGCTAGAGTTGAATGTTAGCTTTGGCATTTCTTACCTTTTCCTGAATGCTTAATTTAGCTTTCAAAGAGAAAATAACAGGGAACTTAATGTGGTGTATAGGTGGAAAGTCTTAATATAAAAACAGCTGGTTTGGGTTGTTTTTTGGTTTCTTTGTCTGTTTGTTTGTCTGTTTGTTTGTTTGTTTGTTTTCAAAAATATAACTCCTAGCTGAAATAGAAGTTTCTGGATTAGATGCAGACACTAGTATTCGAATGCTCTGATCATAAATGTCTAATCTAGTTCACCTAATTCTCAAACAAAAAAAGTCAAAAGGGTACCTCTCAGCTAGTACAGTCCTGTCAAAGAAGCTGAGATTTTCATGTGCTAATTGCATCAGCATTGGGATGGCCTGATGATATTATAACAAGAATACATATTTTTGTTGGTGTGTCTAAAAAGGAGGATGATGGATGTGCAATATAGAAAAAGGAATCAATAGTCCAAAGTATGGGCCTCACAAAATCAACTTTGTTGCCTAGAGTGTTCTTCAAAAACTATGAAAAAAGCAATGTCTTGAAATGGGATGAAATGATATAACAGAATAATAACTGAAGGACCTGAAGCACTTTAATCACCTGAGTATTTTGGTGGTTTAATCACAGTGCAATATTTATGCTCCCACTGGTATCACTCCATTACATGGGGCTTTAATCTGTTTTCCTTGAGGGCAAGAGAGAGATGCCACAAGGAAAACTGTCATCCAAGGAAGGAGTTCCCTCTTTCTCCCAAGCTCCACTCTCCCCATTACCTGTTTTTTTTATTTGATATAAAAACAGAAAGCCAGGTGCAGAGCCAATTTCTGCAATTTTGGCAACTTCACACTGACTTTCACAGAAATAGTTTTCTCACAACAGAAATCCTAATTGAGCACACAAATTGAAAATATCTGCAAGAAACAAATATAATCCACTTAGAATTATGAAATGAACACATATTTCAGACGTACATTTACAATAAAAACAAGCTACCTTAATAAATGTGACAAGTTGAAACCATATGTCCCCCCAAACTTAGGCACATTTGTTTGCAAACCTACATAAAAAAAGAAGAATTATGCAGAAAACAAATATTTTCTCAGAATTATATAACGTGTACTCTGAAAGTAGTTCTAGATGAAGCAGGCAGTGCCAGTCCAACTGAAGAAATCACTTCTCAGTCCCACTATATGCAAACCAACTATGTGAAAAACATAGAAATGAATTACCAAGAAGAAAGGAAAAACTCCTAACTGGAAGGGTAGAAGTCAAACTTTTAACAATCTAGATGACTTGTAAGGGGCAGATCCAAAGAAAACATAAACATCTAGAGAGGAAATGTAGGTGTCTCAGCTCTTTGCAAGTTGAATCAGGAGCCTCAGAAGGGTGACAAAGAAGTCTGTAGGGAGCTGCCTACAGCAAATCAATTGAAAATGAGAAGTGCAGGTGCAAGTCTGAAATTCTACTCCTCCAAAGCTTAGGAGGCTTTAATCAGAACTGCAGAATGGAAGGTGCAGTTCTGATCTACCCAGGGCAGCTGGGGAGTTGTAAACCTATGGAGATGTAATCTCACCAAACTGGGGCATGTGCTGAACTAGCTGATTCTGTGGGTAGTACTTTACTAGATAAATCTATGCCAGTCTGCACAATCCTTCATGCTGTAGCTTGGTTAGGTACAGCAAAGAATTCAAAACTCCTCCCCAAATAAGAAATTATAGATGAAGCAAGAGTCTGTGCCTAGCAGTTGCACACTTAAACAGCATTTGAGAACTGTGGGTTCTAGTTCCAGCTTGCACAATTGTACATGCATTTTAGTTTTTTTAAAAAAAACATAGAATCATAGAATCGTTTAGTTTGGAAAAGACTTTTAAGTTAACCAAAGGCTGCCAAGTCCACCACTAAACCATATCCCTAAGCACCACATCTGCACGTCTTTTAAATACTTCCAGGGATGGTGACTCCACCACTTCCCTGGGCAGCCTGTTCCAAGGTCTGACCACTCTTTCAGTAAAGAAGTTTTTCCTAATGTCCAGTCTAAACCTCCCCTGGCGCAACCCGAGGCCATTTCCTCTCGTCCTATTGCATGTTACTTGGGAGAAGAGACCAACCCCCACCTCGCTACAACCTCCTTTCAGGTAGTTGTAGAGAGCGATAAGATCTCCCCTCAGCCTCCTCTTCTTCAGACTAAACAGCCCCAGTTCCCTCAGCCGCTCCTCATAAGACTTGTTCTCTAGACCCTTCACCAGCTTCGTTGCCCTTCTCTGGACACGCTCCAGCACCTCAATGTCCTTCTTGTAGTGAGGGGCCCAAAACTGAACACAGTATTAGGAGGTGCAGCCTCACCAGTGCCAAGTACAAGGGCATGATCACCTCCCTCCTCCTGCTGGCCACACTCTTTCTGATACAAGCCAGGATGCTATTGGCTGGATTGGCCAACCCAACAACAAACAAGCCAGAAATAAAGCTGCAAGCAAAATAAATTAAAATTACTATGCCTGCCGTGTTTTAATGTTAATGTTGCAGCTATGCATTAGATTTGCTCAAAGCATGCCTACAAGATGGGTTTCTCAGGTAACTTAAGCACCTCCTTGTCTCATTTGGAGACCAGATACTTATCTGCTGATATTAAGACAGGTATAAGTATGCAGAATAGGCAGACTTATAGATACTATTGTAATTCTGCATAAGTCCAGTCCTGAATGTCCAAATCTTCCTCAAACATGGGATTTCCAAAGGTAATTATTTCCCTCAGGAACACAAATCCCACAAAAATATTAAAGCAAAGCATGATATGAACTCTTAACATTACGAAAATGATGTTTCACTGACATACATACCCACACTCCTGCAACTTTGTAAAAGTTCTGATTAATTGACAAACAAAATTTTGACTGAGGCCTAAAAGCCCTTTGAGGTTATACCCATTTGACAGATGTTTACACCGAAGCACAGGAAGAATTTGACATTTCCACTATTTTACTTGCCCTATGAATTCAGAAGTCCTAGCTCTCACCTCTGTGTGTCATCCAATAGACAACCCTCCTTTCCTTGGGTCAACATACTCAAAAAATTAAAAACTGAAAAAGGAAAAAGAAAAAATTGGATGCAATGTACACCCTCTGACATGGAAAGTTTTTCATTTTTCTTTTATCAAGAATTCAAGATGCTAAATTAATTAGGCTATTAGCACATTAAAAGTAAGTGCTAAGTGTTAATAACATCAATTTAATCACTGCTGAATCAATTTTATTTTACACAGACTGTTGCTGTATTTTCAGCTAAGAAATTAGATAGTAATTAGAAATTACCCAGCAATTATGATCTAAGCGTGATAATTCTCTAAATGTGTTATAAAGTACCTGACAGCATTTTGATTATACATTAGAAGTTTACTGTATCATCAGCTTAAAATCACAAGTTTTGTATTAAAGATACTAAAGCAACAAATGCTTTGATACAGGTGGGTTTTGGTAACTTCTAATTTCCATATTTCAAAGTTCCAGTGGGTTTTTTGTAACTCCATATGCAAGAATGGTCATTGAAACAAGTCAGGATTGGCCAGTGTGCAACAAAATATGTGAGACAATGACTGTTAACTGTTGAGGATCACTTTCCTGCTAGTCCATATTCAATTATTATATGAAACATTATTTTGGGACAGTTTTGCTTTCAAGATGAGATCTTTGACAAAAAACCAAAACATTTTTGAAAATATCTTTTAAAAGACCATCAGCTGATCTCACAGAAGAAAAATGTTTTGATGTTTTTAAAAACATTCAAGTATATTTGTTAAATAAATTTTCTTAGAACTATAATTCATAGGAAGCCTGTTGAAATAATATCATTAATTACACTTGGGAATGACAAAAATATATTTTGCTTCTCACCAGTATGAGAATAACTTTTTTTTGAGTGCAATCAATTTATCCTTATCTGCTTAAAAAGGTGATTTACTGGCACAAGAGATTCCATTTTGGGAAAACCACGATATTTTTCATTAAATGTTGATGAAACAGAACATTCTGAATCCTCTTGTGCTGAAGGTGTATATCACAAAACAGACAATGCATGAAAACTTATTTGTTCACTCAGATCTGTGTTGTCATGGTGGTCTTATTCCTTTGAAGTGTGTATCCTTAAAGCTATTTCAGAATCTTTGTTTTTAAACTTCAGAAATCATAACTGATTTCAGAAAATGGAATTCAAAGAAAGCATGGAAGTAATGAAAAAGCTTGCAAAATATGCATAGGAATATGAAGAATAAGTGTCACAATGAAGCATAACAACAATTTGAAAACTGGATTTAGTACACAGTTTACGTTGCTGCTCTGATACAACTAGTATACTAACATGCCTTATTTTATTGATAACCTTATGGCATTAGGCGGTTTTTATCCAAATCTCAACCACGAATCAATTAATTTTGTGGGAATCTCCATTTTCCATTTAAAAAAAAGAAAAGATAAAGCATCTAATTTTCTTAGTAGCAGGGGAACCCTGAGAAAAGTTGCCTGAGAATAATCTGTAATCTCAAAGTTCAGACGAGAAATGAAGAGAATCTCAAATACATTACTTCGTAATAATTGATGTTCATGCCATCCAGTTTTTTCGAATCTGAAACATGATTTCTGAACACAGACTTGGCAAATTGTAAAGTATTTTAGAACAGGATTGACATTCTTTATGAAAGCACTTTTGGATTTCCCCGCGGAAGGAGCAAACAGTTGAAATGTTCTGGGCAAGAGATTTTCTTTAGAGCATATTCAATCACATTAAAGGATAATTGCTGCTTCTTACTAATAACCATGAACCACTCTGAGGAGCATCGCTGCCTCTGGAATACACAAGCAGTTATGAAAATACTCCAACTCCAATACAAGGAACACTTTTACCTGTAGGCACAGTTTCTTGCTTCTGCAATTAAACACTTAAGTTCTGCTTCTTCCTTTAGAGTCTATGTAGTACTACTGTATTTTGTAAAATAGAGTTCTCCAAAGTATGTGAAGTACCTTTCAGACAAGAGAATGTTTTTTCCCAAGTGAAGTTCAGATGCTGTAAGCGTGCAGTATAATTCTGCTTTGTGGCTTCATACTTCCTTGAATGCTACGATTCAGCTATATCAGGTATTCTCAGTCATATCTCTAAAATTTTATTTTAAAGGACTGGCTAGATAGATAGAGACTGTCAGAAGTTTGTTAGCTTTAAGTTACTGATAGTGTCAAAGCACTTTTTTGCGGCCAAAAGAAACTTGAGCTTCCATCTACCCTGTTACCACTGTTTGTCTTACAGTGACTGAAACAAGTCACAGACGAGATTACCATGCTGGAGAGGTACCTTCCACAGTGCAGTCCCACCCCATACTTCTCTGTCTGAGGCATGCAAATCCTAATAATATTTTGTTTTCATCTATTCTACATTATTTTATCTGCAAAGCTGCTCTTGATCTCTAGTGAGTAATTTAAATTGATGACATGAAAATATTTTTGTATACCTGAATATTTGTAGTACAGCTGTTAAGACTGCTTGGATTTGACAGCATAAAATAGTTGTTAAACTAAATCAATGAAATTTTCATTTAACAGTCAGGTAAATTAAACAAGAGAAATTTGCTGTTCATAACTGTCTAATCTTTTTAATAAACAGGTTTCTGTTTCACACAGTATTCTGGTATACATACACCCTAATAGCATATTCCAGGCTCTGAAGACTCCTTTTTTTTCTTTTGATTTTTATCTTCTGCCGGCTTTCATAAAAGAATAAACTTGTTCTATTTGTTCTTAAATTGTATTTACCTCAGATGATAACTCACAGATTTATAAAAGGCAGCTTAGAAAATAGGACAGCCAAAAAGAAAAGGTTCTGTCATTCAAAAAAAGAATATTTCCATTTGAGTCTATACATATTTTTCTTTCTCTCTTCACAAGATTGAAACAAATTTCATAACTGTACATTTAACTTACACATTTAAATGAAAACTACAGTGGCATTACAGGGTTCATAATAGACTTAGCATTATCATGACTTTTTTTGTTTCTTATATTATATAGTAGCACATTTGCATAATAGTCCATATGTTGGGAGGCTTGCTTAGAGACTGCTAGTCCCATCTCAGTCTGCAGAGATTAGACAAACAGCTCCTACATCTCAGGAGTATTCCCCAATCACTGGGATGAATTCACATTCCCTTCGCTTGCTCTCTTGCCAGCCTTATAGAATCATAGAATCATAAAGGTTG
>NW_009204647.1:0-5339 GCF_000690835.1 Fulmarus glacialis
CCCTCCGAGGGGTGCGCAGCTGGCTTGCGCCGTGTCCTTTGGAGCCCTGGCTGAGGGAGTTGCAGCAGAAAATAAATATTCCTACGTAATGGGAAAAAAATCCATTATTAAAAAAAAAATCAATTATTCTTGTGATGCATGCTGATACCGTTTAGAAATAAGATTGAGAAGTGTTGGGTGGCTCATCTCTCATCAGTCATAAATTGGTGGTTAGGTGTACTTGGTAAAATTAAAAAAAAAAAGGTTAAACTTCTGTTATTACGAATTTTGATTTTCAGTGTGCCAGTTGACTAATTGTTAAAATTGCCCTGTTCCTTGTATGGAATAATACAAAATGCTTGGCAGTTATTTTGTCAAAAAATAAAATTGGTTTCTACCTTGCATTTCGTTGGGATGAGAGGATTCATCTTGCTGTGTGTACTGGGTTAATGTTCCCAAGCAAACATTGAGGATTAAAATGCAGATTTCTATATTTGGATACTCAGTCACAGCAGGCCTCTCTTACTTTTGCTTTAGAAATAGACTCTAGGTGTTTATATCACAGATTTTTGGCGTAGTAATCCTATTTGTAGTTATCGGAATCTTTTTTTTTCTTTTTTTTGCAAGCTTGTTTGTGAGTAGCTGCACATTTCTTATGGCTGTTTAAAACTGTTCTGGTGAAGCGATGACCAGAGGCTTTCTGAACCGTTCTCCCTGTGGTTCTCTGCATTAACTCTTAAGAAACCATGTCTGAGAGTGCTTATACAAAATTACTCATTTCTGCTTATACCTGGCAAGTATTTTAAACGGGACAAAAGCCATAGCACTGGGGTGGTGGAAGGGCTAGAGGGAATAATGCTTTCTAAGAGGCCTTTAATGCTTGGTAAGCTACTTCTGCTCTTGGATCATCAGTTTAATAATTAAAGCTTCTTTCTATATATGCATGAATGTTATTTTTACTAGCGCCATTCCAAACTTAATCCTTTTTTATTTATAGCAAGTTGAAACCACCTCACTGTTCTTCCATGCTGTCTATCTTCTGGCTGCTATTGCTGTGCTGCGGACTTGGGGTCCTCCGGGCAGTTCAGGGCATAGCCGCTCGCTCATCGGCTATAGCTGATGCTCCACAGTCTCCTTCTGATGCTGTCCTTCCCAGGAACCAGATTTGGAGTTTTATCCTGCCTCATAACTTCAAGCTGAGTTGGGATTTGCTACTCCTTTTCCATGGCAGTGTGGTAGATAATGAGGATGAAGCTCAGTATTACTTACCGAATAGGGTTTAGCTGTCCGGTATCTTCCATTCATGCTACCGTTCACCTCCGTATGTGTTTAATCAGCTCTGAACACTTTATGAGTACCATAAAGTGTACTTGATGATTATCACTTTCTGCCCAGGATCCACCTATCATTAGTTACTTTTTCATACCCTCAGCTTTCCTAACAGCTCACTTTGCTAGTAGCACCCTGAATTCAGTTCATGCTATATGCATTTAGATGTCAAACTTGGGTATTTCTTACTCTAAATATGCTTCCCCGTACAGTCTTCAAGAGTCTAATACAGACCTTTCTTTATCCTTTGTTTTACAGACATGACTCCTTAGTTTCAAATTCAATGACCCGTTGATCATACTCTCCTGTGAGTAGTACAGCGATGGTAGTTAGAGTTTATAATTTTTAGGCTCTTTGTAATATGGCTTTAGTATATAAATAGTGGCATTTCTGTTCTGTAGCCACAGTGTTAACTATTTTAGGTAGATTTTTACTGTTTAAAAATGAGTTTATTTGGAATATTTTCAGTAGTCTGTCTCTGAATTCAAGCTTGTCTTGCAATGCACGATTTAATTTACCACAGGGGGAAAAAGAAGTGTAACTATTTTTGTGCATGTTTTTTCAGATCTGAAGCGAATTTTGTGTCCCAGCATTCCAAACAGTGATCTGTTAAGACAAGTCAGTTGTCCTATTTTTTTTTATTATCTGAAGAGAGGTCTCTTCATCTTGCTTGTTCTATTTCATCTTTACTGCCACATTTTCCTGCTATTATTTTTCAGTTTTACTGTGTCTGACTCGCGCTTGACTTTGCGTTTGATGTTTTCCTCACTTTAATAGGAAGTGATAGTTGCTACCGAAGCTGAATGCTGAGTCGCAAGTTACCATGTGACTGTTGCATATTCTGGATTTTAAAACTCTAAAAGCTGTAAATACCACAGGTGTGTAGAATAGTAATATTAGCTACATTCTACTGAATTATTTCCTCTGCTCCATCGCACCCAGTAACCTTTGTTGGAAGTATGAACTGTCATTTTTTCCTGTGAACTTGCTGGTACGTCAGCGAAGACCCAGTGTCTTGAGATACAGTGTGATTCTAAGAAAATTCTAGGCTAAATTCTGTTAATATATAATTAGTGGTATTGTGAAGATATGACCCAAGAGTGAGTACGAAAAAAAAAAAAAGGTTACAAATCAGCTACTAGGATCTGTTTAGTTTGTTTTCCCTGCAAGCACATGAACCTGCTTTTCCTACTTAATTTCAACTAAATATCCTTTGAGATATTACAGAGGTCACTGTTTTCATCCCTATGCAAAAAAATCTTTTTTCCCCCTCCCCTTCCTAAATTGTCCTCATGGTAGTTCTGTGTGTTTGAAGCACAGAAAATACATTGTTTCTCTGAGAATATAAAAAAAAGGCTTTGTTACACTGTGTGTCCAAATCCTTCCATAATCCGTTCTGTCTTTCAACAGCTATAAATATTTCACAACCTTGGATACCATACCTTATTAGAAGTGCTTACCAAGCTTGTTTGGAGCATCATTTACTTGGAATTAAGTGTTTCCTAAGGAGGTGCTGCTCTGAATCACAAGGAATGCTATAATTCTGTAACAAGAGGCCTGTAGCTGAGTTGAGAATCAATAGTCTAATATTTTTGCTGCACAGGCATCCCCATTACACTTTTTAACAAGTAAGCTTTGTGCTTTGGAGAAATTAATTGATAATTTTTACTGTTGTTTTTAACAGTTAAAATCGAAGTGTCAGGATTCGGTATGCCATTCTTTCCCATATTCATGGCAAAAAAAGTGATCTGCAAGCTAAAATTGGTGTTTGAAATCTTCACTACTCAAGCTGGTGAGAATATCAGCCCAGAAATGTGCTGCAAATAGCACCTATGGGAATGACAAATAGAATATTTGAATAAGTAAGAAACCTCATCAACAAAGAATGAGAGCATTCACATGTCCAATGTGGAACGTTTTTGCCTTTGAACAAACATTAGGAAGTTTGTGGCATATTTGTGCCTTTTTTTCATTCTTGCTCTTAATGTTGTGGCCTAGGCTTTATTCTTGACGTTTCTTTTCATCAGTTTTCGTAGCAAGTGTGAGCAGATAGGACAAACCAGCTTTCAGGAGTTAATTATAAATAACACTGGCCTTCATTACCATTCCATTATTGCAGAAGGCAGTATCTTCAGTCCTTTACTTGGCTGAAGGTCTTGGTATTAATTATTCAGATGTAATCAGAATACCAACATCCTCTTCTATTTCCAGTCCCATGCATGGTTAAAAATAAGTTGTACATTCAGCATAAAACTGCTTTGAGAAAATTGATAAGAAAACCTGCTAATTTTTTTCCTGGGCTTGCAGCTTGCTCTCAGGACCTAGAGTGCTTCAGGAGGTAGGTTTAAGCATGATTTTGGGGATCACAGGAGCCGAGCAGCCTGGCCTTTGAGCTTGAATAGTTGTGCTATAGACTGCAAGCAGTTATTAATGAGATGATGATGTGGGTGGAGATGGCAGGGTTTGTTAGGTTATGTGCCGAAAGCTCCTGGGCACACCCACAGAGGACTAAAGAGAGACCATGGTGGATGGGGGAGTTCAAATAGTACCTAGCCCTGGGCTTCTCCCAGGCCCATCCCAGGAACCACCAGCCTGTCAGAGGTCCATCTCCACGAGCCCAGAGGAGCACAGGGACACAGTGGCAGGTGGGAACCCACAGTAAGGACTCAGAGGAATGAACATCTTCTCTGGGCCCCTTCCAGGGCTGGTGGCAGGAGACAGCCTCGGCCGCCAGACGTGACACCCATCAAGATGAGTCAATGCTGGAGTGCCTTTGGGACTTAAGGGTGTTGCTGTCTAGGGGTGTGGGATGCATTATGGGATGCAGGGGAAAAGCATTTTGAGATTGCATAAGGCTCATTATGGGATGTGTAGGAGAGAAGCCAAAGGTGGGGAAAGGGATGGGTTCAGGTGATTTGGGGAGAAGCAAGAGTGGGAAAATAGAGGAATAAGAGGATAAAAAGGTCTGGTTATATGTGAATAGGCTGCTGGTTGGTACACTTGTCTGGCTGTGTACTGCGCCTGATCAGTGCAGTCCATCCTGTCTTCCTGTTAAATTCTTTTCTAAGTCTTTCTTGGGTGAAGGATGGGGAGATGGTGTGCATCTCAGTGCTAGCAACTAGAGTCAAACCATGGGTTGGAGGAGCTGTGTGTCTATGGTGCCAGCAACTGGCACAAGTGCAGGTCTGGATGCCAGCAGTTGGGCTGGGACCCTGGGCTGGAGGGCTGGGTGCCAGCAACCGGGGACACTTCAAGGAGTGAGTAAAACCAAGTGTCAGCCACTGGAGTGGGATTGGGGAACCATTTATCTGTGCTGCAGTACTGGGGCAAGTGTGGGTGTGCGAGGGAGCGTGTGGCTGCTAGTGAAGATCAAGCTGGGTCAGCGGGTGAGTGGATGGATAAGGTGGGAGCTGGGAGGTGAGCATGTATCTCTTAAGAGAAAGACCATGGGAGGAGCTAGCTGTTGGAGGCAGCGGGGAGTCCTGGCCAGCTGCTGGAGAGACTGCAGGGCTCCCCAGAGGTGAGACACGTGTGTGCCTGTGTGTCTCTATGGGCAAGACCACAGTGGGATTGGGTACTGGGAGCACCAGAGGAGTCCCAGCCAGCTCTGTGTCATGGTCTGTACCAGCAGCTGGAGTTGGGCTGAAGCCTTGGGGTCTCCTATGCCTGGCCAGAGAGACGAGCAGGATGAAGCTGTTGGTGTGAGCACTCTGTGTGTCTGTCCATGATCAGTGTGGCCAGTGGTGTATACGTGTGGTGTGTGCGTCTGCCTGCTGGGAGTAGCTTTTCAACCTTGCTACTGGTTGGACCTGGGCATGGAGCTGCGGCTGCCTCCCCTCTCTCGGCTCTCAGATCCAGCGTGATACATCTTCTCCTAACAGAGTGGTCTATAATTACAAACATTGGGTGGTCTCTGTAATGACATGGTGTTTTCATTGCCTGTAACTGTATCAGACATGCCTCTTTATTACCAATTATTCATTTTTCAGTCCATCTATTTGGTCTTGGGAAAAATGATGAAGCTCTTTCCC
>NW_009204647.1:5370-35681 GCF_000690835.1 Fulmarus glacialis
AATATCTCTGATTTTGCCTGACTTTGGAGTCTTTAACATTCTCCCATTCTTTGGGCACATACATTTGTGATGCATGTTGTTAGGGTTTATGCAACGAGAGCTTTGCCTGTAACTTTGGAATATAGAGGAAAAAGTGTAATCCCTCAGTAATGTAAATAGGTCTTGGACCATACTCTTGAAGATAAAAACATCATTGCTTTTACATTCATGTAGCTGTAATTCTGCAGCTAAGCTTAGCTGCTCAAAAAGGATTGCCACAGCAAGTTTTAAGTGGTGCTTGCTATAAAAGGTGCCAGAATGATGACGGTGTTCTTAAATGTGCCCCTGTCCCAAATTTTCCCTCCTATCAATCCCCCAGTGTTTGAGTTCTTCTCATGTGAACGTTGCGTGCTGTGTTCCCTTTGCTCATGCTGCTGCTCTTGGAGCTGAAGCTGGCAGCCACAGGACTGTTTGTATTGTAACCAAGCTGTAAAAATGGAGAGCAAGGAATGCTGAGTCCCAAGAGGCCTCTAAAAGCAAATGTAAAAACCTTGTTTGCATAGCTTTTAAGCTTTTGGCTTACTTGTGTAGAGGATATAAGTTCAGTGAGTGGAAACGCATTATTTCAAAGAGGATCTGAGCATTTTTTCATTTGTCTGTGCAAGTCGAAAGGGCTTTGTAAAGGTGCAGTGAATAAGAGTGATGTTGAAAAACCAATATTAGGAAACAACGTTTGATAAGAAAAGATGATGTCGACTTATAAGGCTACTAAAATGGATGCCAAGTCAGTCTGATTTTTGATATAGCCAGAGCAAAAGAAAAGTCTCAAATACTTAATGGCTTATAATTCCTACCTAAGTTAATAGAATTGGTGTCACCGTCTTAATTTACTGTGATGTTTCCCCTAAAACTGAGTCGTAGCTGTTTAAAATATGTATGTGTGTGTGATTTATTAGTGCTTTGTAGCTTAGATACTTTCGTTTATGATTTTAATTAAAAAATAATGGCAGATTTTGTAATATAATAATAATGACAGACTTTTAATCTGCCTTCTAGTCAGGTTTCTCAAAACAGAATCACTAAGTTTGGTAACTGTGGTAAGTAAAAGTCAGACACTTTTACTTTGTCTGACATTGCTGTTTGAATGCTCAGGACAAGCTTTTATAAAGGCTACATGTTCCTGCTGTCATCACTATAAACTAGCTCAGGCTGCTCAGATAGCAAATTCTGGGTCTGGAGAAGAAATAAATTTTGCCATAATTTCACGGGGACCTGTGTATTCAACATCTCCCACGTTTCAGTGGTAGAGCCTGTGTTTCCTACCCTGTTTTTTTTGTTCTTGGGGAGTAGCCATCCCACACACCCCACTGCTCCTACCTGGGAAGGCAGCAGTAGCTGGTGAGGTTGCTGACGCTGTACTTAGCATCTGGGTGCAGGTAACTCGAACGGGTGACAGCTTACCTGGGCAGATACTTGGTTTCCATGAATGCCTGTGATATGACTGGATATGCAACATGTCCTCACAGTCAGATGTATGCTTAAAAAAGTATTTGAAGTACCCCAAGCCCAGCTGCTACTGAGATGATACTAATAACCTTATATGAGAGAGAGAGACAGACTTCTGTGAGGAACCTTAAACCAATGTGCCATTAATAGACTAGTGCATAGAGAAGCAATACCACAGTTTTTCGTGCATTTCTCTACTGTTGTTTCTGTGGAAGTCTTGGATGCTTTCCTCTGAAAAGCCTTTCAAATGCAAACTCTCAAAGGAAAAAGTTACGACCTGTGAGTATTTGCATGTCTATCTGGCACAGATCTCAGACTTTTGTGGGATGGAATGGTTTTCCCTTGGAATAAAGGAGTTCAAGGATTATTTATATGTTGTTTGAGAACTTGTGACTGATTCTGGAGGCTTGTTTAGGAATCCTTAGCTAAAATATTGCTTGCTGGAAATTACTATAAAGTAAGGAAGTAGTTATGTGATAGCTGGTTGTAAGTATAAAATAAGAAAACTATATTCAAGCAGAACTGCAGGGTAATTGTAGAAAGGGTAGCTACATTACACTTGTACTCATTGTTGTGGTTTAACTCAAGCCAGCAACTAAGCCCACACAGCCACTCGCTCACTCCCCCCACAGTGGGATGGGGGAGAGAATCAGGAGAGTAAATGTGAGAAAACTCATGGGTTGAGATAAAGACAGTTTAATAGGTAAAGCAAAAGCCGGGCACACAAGCAAAGTGAAACAAGGAATTCATTCACTCCTTCCCATTGGCAGGCAGGTGTTCAGCCATCTCCAGGAAAGCAGGGCTCCATCATGCGTAACGGTTACTTGGGCAGACAAACGCCATCACTCCGAGCATCTCCCCTTCCTTCTTCTTCCCTCAGCTTTTATATTGCTAGGCGTGACATCATAAGGTATGGAATATTCCTTTGGTCAGTTGGGGTCAGCAGTCCCAGCCATGTCCCCTCCCACCTTCTTGTGCGCCCCCAGCCTGCTCGTGGAGGGGTGGGGTGAGGAGCAGAAAAGGCCTTGACTCTGTGTAAGCACTGCTCAGCAACAGTGAAAACATCCCTGTGTTATCAACAAGGGTTTCCAGCACAAATCCAAAACATAGCCCCATACCAGCTGCTATGAAGAAAATTAACTCTATGCCAGCCAAAACCAGCACACTCATTAGCACCAATTTGTTTTCTATTGCCAGGGAAAACCAAAGCGTGCCCAAAAGCAATACAGAGAGAAGAAAAACTGTGTCTGTGTTCATAAAATGTCACCAGCCCATCCCAATGAATGAACGAATCCATGATCACAAAGGTGAAGGGAGCCGGTAAAGGCTTATATTTAGATCATAACAAACTGAAGAAGGTTAGATCTAGATTGACAGATGTAGGCTGCCGTGTAACTGCATAATGTTTTCTCATTAGCTACTGAAGGAAATTCTGTACTGCCGATTTTCATTCTCTGTTATGCATATGCAGTGTATGCATTTAAAGCTAAGACCTCTTGTGTTTTCTATGTCTTTAATAACCTAAATAGTAATAAACCACTTTGTTAGATGTTTAGAGTCCAGCATTAACTTGTTAGGTCTTCACATGGGCCTGCTATATAAATTGCTTGTTTTCCTTCTCAGACCTGCTTCTGCTATTAGATGATGACTCTTGACTTCTCTAGACTCAATTTTGGCTTGACAACAAAATGGATACTCAGGGTTTTTTTAATCTGTGGCAAAGCAGCAAAATCCTGCTATGCTGGTAATACCATAGCAACATGATGGAACATGGTTTCCTTGAAGTTTGAGTAAAAGTCTGTTGGCAGTTACCTTTTTTTGCACAGTCTACACACAGACTTGTACTATCAGGATGATGATTGTGTTGCTCACATAGTCCAAATGCCAGTAGCCATTCTGGCACATCATAGCTGGGAGAGCTAAACAATAAATACCCTCTTTATTACCTCCTGTCTTCAGTTCCTCAAGCCTTCAGACTTACCCATGTCAGTGGTGTTTATTATCCGTTCATTGGTTTTCCCATTGACTTAACCATGTACTAGAGCAGTTACTTAAGTTTTATTTGAGACTGAAATTAATTCGTAAAAAGAACTGAAAGACTGACATTGCAGGAGTTACCTATAATTTGCATAATTTACACTTTCCGATGACTTTTTATGTGAGCGTAGTTGTTTAATTGCTTTAGTCCAGTTTGTTCTAGAAGATGCTGATAACGTAAAGGTTGGTCATTTGGGATGGTGATGGATCATAGTCACAAAGATGAGCTCTTTTCTTCCACTGTTAAACAAAGCTAGTGCAGTTTGACAACTGGTAGTTGCAGTGATTTTACTGTCACCTGACTGCTTGCTGGTTTACTGGTGGTGTTTAACTGTGCTCAAAATAGGCCTGCTGTGGTTGAAAGACTTTAGGAAGAACCTAAGTGAAGTGACAGCAGGGAAAAGTATTCCCAAAGTGGCGTAATAGGGACTGTGCTTTTCAGCGCGGTACACTAGTTTTGCACGCTTTATTTCTACTCTTCAATTAGTATTGCAATTGTTGTATTTGCAATAGCTTTAATTGCTTTTAATGTGTCAAAATGTTTCCTTTCATCTTGGCACATAGGAATGTGAATTATCTTAGTAAGAAAGTCAAGGTGATTTTGTTAGCCTCTTTATTGCTTTATTCATTACAGTGAAGAAGCTGTCCACTTTATTTACATAAGTGCATAAAGTGGCAAGTTCTTGTGTTCTGCAAGTGGTAACTTTTTTCTTTTCCTCATATTTAGGAAGGCTGTGGAAGAGTTACTTAAAGAGGCAAAACGTGGGAGAACCAGAGCTGAAACAATGGGAGCTATGGGTTGGTAAGTTGTGCCAAGAGGAAATGAATGCTGTGACCGATGCCAAAATAAATTTTACATTTAATGTGTGACAGAAGTCTATACCTTTTAATTTGCTTCATGTTTAAATAATTTGTCTTCATCCAGGTATTAATTTGTCTGGGCAAAAATTTGTGTCCAGATAAGAAAGAAGTTGAAGTAAATTCTACCTGCATGAAATTGCTTGACTGAATGTGTTGAAGTCAAAGCAATTGGAAAACCGAGAGTAGCTTCTGTAATAGTATTTCCGTATAATAGATGGAATTGCAAAGTTTGGATTGTAACCTCGTGAGTCTTTAAAATACTGGGTAGCTTCAGTGTGCATGTACTTACATACTGGCCACGTTACTGGGTTAGATTCTGTTTAAGTTAAAAGAATCCATAGCCCAACAAAGAAACCTAAACCCTTAAAACAATAAAAATAATAAATGATCCGCTAGTAGAGAATCCATGTGTAAATTGCAGTCAAAAATGAACTCAAAGTATAATCCAGTTTTGGAAGGAAGTATTTTTTAATACTAAAAAAAAGCCCTAAAACTCAAGGACTAATTTGTATGGCAAGTGGGAAAAGAATCATAGTATTTCAATCTTAAGTGAAATACAGTATTAATTCTTCAATGCAGTATTTCAGTTTTTACAGCTAGATTATCACGGAATGTAATGCATGTAGTTGTAATTAAAGAAGTAATAACATGCTGAGAAGAGTCATTCATTGTAAAATAATATATATGGCTTTGATAATTAGCTGTCAGATCTAGCCATGTTCACACAAGTAGTGCCCCAGTTGACTGCGTTAAATTAATTTGTAGATAAGGTTTGGCTTCCTCCACCAACAGTAGTAAAAGATAAGCCTGCGCTGTTAATGAAGTTCTTAGCTGATTTCTTGGCTACGTTTGTTTTAGTAGCTCTGAAGAGATTAAAACAGTGTCTTGCTGAAAAAAGTTAATCTTTTATGTTTTCTAAGCAAGTTTTGGTATATTTTACCCAGTATTTCTGTTAGGGATGCAATTTATACCCTTTGTGTTAAAAAAGTTGAATTGGTTTAATCCCCTAGAGTGGTTATAGCTATACTGATACGGCTTGCTTTTAGCCTGTCAGCCTTGCCAAATGGTCAGGGAAACCAATGCAGATAATTAGCACTGTGAAGTGTTGCATGCATCCAGTTACTGTGAATTTGCAAGTTAATTCCAGGTTTGGAGACTAAAGATTTTTTGTTGGGAGATAACCAAGCATCCCTGTGCAACTTCGCTGCTGCTTGTGCAGTCTGGAATACCTGCCAGGAGTGTGTATGGGCTTCTACTCCTGGCTCCAGCTACTTCTTATTCCTTGTCTGTAAAAGAGTAGCGGTCCTGCTCAGCTGTCTGTGATGGTCAGCTCGGGGTAACATGCAGTTTGCTAAAGCCTGATGCCCAAGACCTGCCAGAGGAGGGGATAGCCAAGGGTGACCTGTTCTTCAGAACAGCTTAAGATTCCACTAGAGTGAAATAGTGGCTGGCTAGGCCAGGGTTGTGTTAAAGGTGTAGGAGGAGAAGATTGTCAAGAAGGCTTCAGGGAGAGGAAGGCTGTTGACATAGGGATTGGCATGATGATATCCTGACCTGAGACTGTTGAAGTAAGGATCCTTCCAGCTGCAGAGGCACATGAGAATAGCTATACTGGGTCAAACAAAGGACCCATCTCTGCAGTGCCGTCTCCATCAGTGGCTGATAGCCAGTGCTTAGGAAATGGAGGAAGAAGAGTACAGAAAAGTGGCGGTACTTCCTCAAGGTACTATCCCAGCTTCAGGCAGTCTGCAGCTCAGGATATCCTGTGCTCAGAGATTATTTTTTTTGTATATGATGCTTCTCCAGGGATTTTTCCTTCTCTGAATTTATCCTTAGAATGACTGGTAGTAATCCCATTTGTCACAAATCTGCTGCCGTAGAGTTTGGCATAGGCTAGTGTACAGCTGGTGTGTATGGCCATAAGGAAGGTATAAAACCCCCCATAGTCAAATTCCCAATAAGTCTTTGGTGTCTGGTTCTGCAGTGCAAGAGGCAGAACAGCAGCTGGAAGCTGCCACTGCTCTCTTCCCTTTAATATTTTTTTCGTGCCCCATTGTGCTGTTCTGGTCCTTCTGAACTGGGCCAACAACTAGGTATTGCATATATATGTGGGAGATGAAATAACCGGTAAGAT
Organism: Fulmarus glacialis; assembly: GCF_000690835.1. Classification (NCBI taxonomy): domain Eukaryota; kingdom Metazoa; phylum Chordata; class Aves; order Procellariiformes; family Procellariidae; genus Fulmarus; species Fulmarus glacialis. The sequence continues at coordinate 11,888 of NW_009204647.1, forward strand.
ATTTGGAAGGAAATTTAACTATGCTCAGTTGAGTATCACACTCTAGCAAAATGCCATCAGATGTAACTGATGTTACGGTAAATCCTGAAGGGCTTCAAAGGTTAGATCCAGGACTGACATGTAACCTTGGAACTGTAAACTACTGAAAGGAAGGTGACTGCTGCTCTGAGCTTTGTGGATACCAAATGAAATGAGCAGAAAAGTTAGTTCATGAAAATGTGTATTAGTAGACCAAATCCAGGAAAGCATAACTGGTAGAAGCAAAGAGACAAGGTCATCACAAACTTGTCTAAAAGCACAGTCTTAACAGGTAAAACGCAAAACCTTCCTTCCTTGCCAAACTCAAAATGCTTACAGGTGTGTTTCATGAGGACTTCTGGGATTTCCTCAGCCCTTTGTCAGAGGAGTCCTGAAGAAGAGATGCACAAACCCTGGAGACATCTAGTGTAAGGCCATCAATCCTGCATTGGCACTGGATAGTTGAAGCAACTCGGCCTATGAAGAAAAGATTTGTTCTGCCATCTGTCTTTGGGTAAGGAGAAGCAGAGGCTGCTACTGCTCATACTTCACTGATTCCAGTTTATGTTGCTCTCCAGCAGCTGTTGGATATTGGTAAACAGATTTCTGGAGTCAGTGGCATTTGACAGGAATTGGTTAAAGGGAGGTGTGTGGGGAGGTGGAAAAAAAAAATTACAAAGGAATAGTGTCTCCTGGTGGGTGTTGATGGCAGCAAAACCTTAGCCAGCAAGCCTCTGAACACAGTTTTGGGATTGCTTTCAGGTTCAAGCCACTGCTCCATTACTGTCCCAGGTGATTAGTTCTCCATAGCTCAAGTGCACTGCTTGAAGAAATTCCCCAAGCACCCCTACCTAACTTTTTGCTGTCTCATTGTGTGAGATGGATAGTCAGCTGCTCTTTGAGCCTAAATTGCAAGCATCCAAGCTAGCATAGCTGACAGGTGCAGAAAAAATGTACCAGGCGGTCATCCTTTAGCCCACAGTCTGTGATACAAAGACTCAGTCTTGAAATATGGGACAGTGTTGCTAGTATTTCTTCCAGTTTGGGAATGTTTTGCCAATGTTACATTGTCCTACCAGTTTGCTGTGGATGACATGGGTAGGTGGTGCAAGCTGTAGGGGTTAGATGCCAGTAGAAAAAAGGCTTGTCCCAAACAGGGAGTTTGGCGGTGATATCAGGCAAGAACTTATGCGGGAGGGGACATAATCTGAGACTCTCTGGACATGGAGCAACTGTCAGTATTGCCAATGGGCTGTATGTGCTCTTAGTTGGTTAGGAGTCCTAGCTTACTCACCTCCGTGCTCTCAGGACTGCTTAGATTGATAGTATCTAGGTCCATGGCAAATTCATCCAAGAAATACTGGATATTGGTGTTTGTAGATCTTGCATTACTGGCTCTTCAGCGTTGACTTGTTCCTTGGATGTCCTCAAGATTCTTGCTCTCAGCACCACAGTATTTCTAGTTCCTGCAGTGCTCCTTTCGTATGCACTCTATGGCTGTAGTGATTCTTGTTGGGGGTCTTCTACATCCTTATGATACCACATGATGTAGATCCTGCTGATGATGTATCTGTTTCAAGCATTAGCAGAGCTAATCACAAGTAAGAAAATGTACGAGAGAAGGGGAAGGGAGGATCCTCTTCTGAAGATGTCTTAATCCCGGAAACATTGAGCAAAAGAGAGCAGAATCTGTGGCTAAATCTCAGTGATGCTGCTGTGATGCTGGAACTTCTGAGATAAGAAAAGACATCAGACCAGATGTCTGAAAGTTAACACTTGAAGGGCCAGCTGGATCCGGGATGGAAAGTTGTGGACAAATAGTGTAAGAACACTTGAAATGGTTAGATAACTATATCCTTGATTCATCAGATGGAATAAAGCTGTAAGATACTGGGATTTCCATTGTGTGTCTAGGTAAAATCAAGCTAAAAGCTCAGCTTTCCTTAAGTGATTTTGTTGGTTCTATGTACATAATTTATAAGCTTGTTATAGCAGTGGAGTTAGGTCCCATTTTAAGGGGTTGTTCTGCTTTAGTTGAGAAAAGCGGTTAAAATGCCACAAAAGCTACTGTGTAGACAAGTTCTAGAGGCTTTTTTTTTTTTTTCTCCAATGTATAGGTCTGGTCTTCAAAGATGCTGGTAGAAAGTGAGCTAAGGCTGAACTGATCTTCTCTGCTTACTAAAATAAGATATGGAAAAGAGGATATTTTGGGATGGTTTGTTCAACTTTGCATTGTAAGAGCAGATGAAATTGCAAAAAGAAGGTAAATGTTGGAAGCATTAAATTATTTTTAACCCTATTTCTTGTAAAGCAATCCTAAAATTGCTTTCATTCCTATAGCTAGCTTTCTGTTCAATACCAAATCTGTTAGAAGTACTGCAGAATACAAAATAATGAAGATGAGGCTGAAGGGTTTGAGGGCACTGGAATTGCGAAATACTGTATTGCATCTTGTCTTTGAATGGGTGTTGCATGACTGTGCATAAACACTGCAATGTGATTCCACTACATCTCTTTCATTTGAATGTGAAAAGGAGGAGAAACAGGGTACAGACAGAGGTCGCAGAGTAAATATGTTAAAAGCTTGTGATTAGAGCACAGGTTCCTATCCAAAGTCCTGCCAGCTGTATCTACTGCCAAGACTAACATAAAAGCTTACAGTGTTGTCCCAGGCATCCTCTTTTGTGAGATCCCCTGTGAAAGGATAACAGCCTAGATTAGTTGGTTTGGCAAAACAACCTCTACCTGCTTTTTTTTTTTTTTGCCTTCAGTCACTCTTCTGTTAAGTACTGTATTTTCCATGGCAGTTTGGAAGTGGTGGAAATGTACTTGTAAGTTCATGCATAATGAACTGTGTTTCCTGGAAGGATCTGATTTACTCCGTATGCCGAGGCTGACTGTACCAAGCCTGTTTGATATGTCCAGTTACTCAGCAGAGAAAAGGCTGTGGCACGTGGCACTGTACTCTTGTGTCTTAAGTGGTGTCAGTGTGTTTTACCGATAAGAAGTTGTATGATACAATTCTGTGCTAACCTGCACTGCTACACTTGATGACAGGTATTGACTGGAAATTCTGTGTTATTGCACAAAAGTTGGCTTAAAACGTCAAAAGTAGGGTTAAGATTTGACCTATGTTCGCAATAATGGATTTAATATTTTTTTCTTGCTCAAAATGCAACGTTGACACTTCATCATTGCATAGTGGAGAGATTTCGGGGTGTGTGGGACTTGTCTGTGGAGGGGGATGAGGGTCTGTAGGTAAGAACAGCTTGATTTAGCTTCTTGGAGCATGAAAAACAAAAAGTGAACCTTTACATTGAGTGAATACATTGCTACAGAACTGGAGTCTGTTTTGTAGACAAGGCTGCTCTAGAATTGCAGGTTGCGTGCTTGCTTTGGTCACGCCTGCAGCCCTGCTTCAGGCACACTTCAGTTTGGAACTTTAATGTTTTTTTTAACGTGTCTTTTACTATTTTTTTTAAGAAAAGAAAAGCTTTTAAAAGCTGTTCTGTGGCACTGTTCGCTAGTCAGCAGTATTGTGTTCCACCTTGCATAGCCTGAGCTTGTCTCCCAGCCCTTCAGAACTTACATTGACGGCAAAGCTGTCCTTGAATTGAGCATTGCAGGATCAGACCTACAGCAAGCCAAAGGCTGGTCTTCGGGGACGTCAACTGTAGAAGTATTCTACAGTTTTCTCACCATTAGAAATGCTCTCAAAGATACCAGTGGATTAGTACAGTTCACTTTTAATCTTCACAGTCCTATATATACCATGGTTATATGTAAACATTATGGGCTTGTGTATGCATGTGTAATGTAGCGTGCGCCATACATCTCCTTTTCTTTAAGACTTAAAGGCAGAATTTGCTTTGTTGAAGTCTGAGATCAATAAAACTAAGGACGGATGTTTCTCTTCAGTGCCATAACTAACTGCTGCTCCATGAAAGCCCGGTGGGTCACTTTTATCACTGTATGATGGAGAACTAATGGCATCTTTTAGCTGACTCTGAAGCCCTGCATTTCTGATCGGTTTTCATTCTTAGTATAGCTCGGGCAGCGCTCATAGTGCCAAAAAGAAATAAATACTTCAGCAAGGTGAATTTATTTAGGGCAGATTGTCTCATTCTGGTGCTATATATATTAGTGCTTAATCAATGCACTGGCTTTTAAGAAAAAGCAAGAAGGAGGAGACAAATGTGAAATAGTTTTTTCGCTGGATGCACCCTAGAGAAAGCTGCCCTCCTTGGTAGGAAGTGTTAAGGTACAACAGTTTAATGCTGGCATAAGACATACAGAGGACTTAAATGTTGGCTGTTTTGTGTTGTCTTGAGTGTAACCTGTGCCATGGCATGTTCAGCACCATGTTCATAGCTGATGTAGCTCGAAGTACAAACCCTAGTTTACTGACATATGTTAGCTGTGTATTTTCACTTAGTAATACAGTTAATGGATAAATACTGTCTCCCTAATTGACAAAACAGCTATACTAGATACAGATACAAACTTTTTAAAAAAATTTTTTTAAGCAGGATTTGAGCAAAACAGTGTAGATTTATATGCAGAAAGTTTAGAAAACTCTAAAATTAGTTGTGCTGTAGAAATGTGTCGGGAAATACCTAGTGGAAATAAAACAGTGTAACTGTTTAAGGTATACTTCTAAAATGACTCTCATAAGTTCTTTGAGGATTTAGGACAAGAACAATTATCAGTAATGCTTAGTAGGCAGACCTGAAGCAAAGCACCACGGTAAATGCCACGTCCAGTTAAAAGTCATGAAGTGTGCTAAATAATCAGATGGGATCTTTGTCACAATTTTCTTGTTGTTCTTCTTGATACCTCTGATTATTCAGAGGTGTCAAAGGTTTTTAAATGGTCAGGGTATAGTTTCTACACTTACACAAAATGTTCAAGTAAAATAGCTGATCTTAACGTTGTGGTGTTAGAATTCATTGACTCCATAGTTGATTCAGTAAGTGGCACTGTGATCTCCAACAGCTCTGCTTTTTTAGAGTAATCATGTTACTTTTCCATTAGCATGCAGACTTAAAAATCTTGTGAAGACAAGCACCACGGTGGCTCCCGCTATAAACAAAGTCTTCAGCGTGATTTCTACTTACTGCAGGAATAAATTCAAACTTGTTTTTTCTCATTCCATTCTTTAAGAGATGATAAATTGGGAATAAGTAGAGTACAGCTGATACCAACAAGACAAATTAAATGTACAGTACTTGTTTACTAAAACTAGCTGATAAATTATGTGCAAAAGTGTTAAGCTGCAAGAGGATAAAGTCAGAAACAATGGAAAAGAGTTGGATAAGTATCCTTTCTGTTTAAGAAAAAGAAATAAAACATTTTGTTTGGTGGTTGCCAGATATAAGTTAAAAATGGTATGCCTCATGTATATGTTTTATCACTACAGCTGTTTGCGTTCTGCATGTAAGTGTACCTTTTACTTTCTGAATATCTCAGTTTGTTAAATAATTCTGACTTTAGTAGATTATGATCTTGTAAACCATTCCGATTTGACTCAGGATATGTTGCTAAATACTTGATTCCTGAATACCTAAGTTAAGCACCATCAACCTTAAAATATATTGTTGTCCTCTGCTTCCCCCTGCACACACTACCTTGTGAAAATCATGTGGATTTTCACTGTGTTGAAGTAGAATAATTTTCATCCTATAAAGAGTAAGATAAAAGGAGAATGGAGACAACCTTGAGCATATCTTTCTGTACTGAGAGTTTACACTAGGTGGCATGCAAGGAAAGCCAAAAGCACAAACCTGTCTCAAAATTATTGAAGTTAAAATCTCAGACGTGTTTCAGGATGTTTTTATCTTGTCTTTTGATCACTTTTAAATGTCTTTACAGGTTGAAATGTCCTCTTGCTGGTACAAATAAAAGATTTCTTATTAATACCATCAAAAACACGTTACCATCTCAAAAAGAACAAGACCAAGAGCATGAGCAAAAGGAAGACAGTAAGGAGCCTGAGCCAAACAAAAGCAGGAAAGAAGAAAAACCAAAGAAGCGCAGAATTCACCCATATACACCCAGCTTTCAGTCCAGAAGGAGAGTCAGCTACTCTCCTCCAAGGCACCGAAACAGGAACCAGCACACAAAGGATAAGCATGAAAAGCGATCAAGCAAACGATGAGCAGAGTGACGAATATGTGTTGTTACAAGCCAGGAATGTCATTAAGTGTCAGACTGCAGGGTTGTCTCAGTTTTTCAGGAAAAGATGCTGTTCAAAGTTGAATTTTGAACCGAGTTGCTTATGTGAGAAGTAACCTTGAGGTAGCTTTCGAAAACCTTTCTTCAGGACCTTTAAGAGAAAAGCAAAGTGCAGCATAAATCTTTCAGTCGTTTTAGAACAGACATTCCTTTCCCCTTGCTCCATTCCTCTCTCCCCTTCTAAGCTTAGGGTCTTGGTGATGGAGCATGATACGTGTGTCACTGTCCGATACAACTAATTTAGTCATGTCACTCTTTGGAAAGAAACTTAAATTAAGCAGAAATCTATTTATTGTGTAAAGTTGGCAGAGCTTCTTTGCTGGTAACCAATAAAGAAGTTTTGCGTGTTTGGGTTAGTTTAGTTTTACAGAATCTAGAAGAAGGGAAAGCTGGTCAGTGCCTGGCCAAGCACATACATTTTGTATAGAATATAAGAGTTTGCTTTCTTTACTATAAAAAGAACAAATTTTAAATGGACAACACTGGTTTTGCTTTCTAGGAGGAACTATGAGGAAATACTGATTTTGCTTGTTATTGTATATTCACAAACCTCTCATAGATAATAGTAAACATTACCCCTAAAAAGCCATAACTGCAATAATTGTCTCTGTTTAGACTTCCCTCTGTAAGGAAGTAGTTTGAACAGTCTGTTGTCATGGTGCTTTCAAAACAAACCTTGAACACAAAATTATCCTATTCTGTGTCCACTGCTAGGAAGTTTTCAAGTAAATGCCTAATACTAGAAATGCAGCAGTGATACTTAAAAACAGTCAAATGTTCACTTTCCTGTGTGACAATTCTGTAGTGGTACAGTTCTTAAACTTGTGATGACTTGGAGCACATATAATACACATCGGCATATTCTACGTCTCACTTCTGTTTGTGTTGCAATAACAAACTTCTGTGTGAAATATTTTGTATTTCGGTACTCAAAAATAATTGTTTTGAACACAGGTTTCTGTTTTTAAGTGTGTTGACAATAAAATCGAAAATGTTCATTAAAAGTGCTTTGTGGAATTAATGCTTTTAATGGGTTTCTTAATGGACATGAGCCTCTCTCTTCTAAGGGAAAGGAGGACTAGTGCTTCATGATCCTTCAGTGTTGTGTCAGGGCAAGAGTGCCACCTATAGGCTTATCCATACCTCATCTTGCTGTACTTACCTGTCGCTCTTGGAAAGATCATGTTAGCTAGGAGATGGGGAGACCGAAGTGGAGACCTGCTGTGGCTGAATTTTGATGTATGAGCTGGGAATTACTCTTCTGAGTAATGGGAAGGTAGTTAAGCAGGCGTTGAGGCCACTGGTGGCTGCCAGGGTCAGTGTATCCAACAAAGTGGGGTACTTCACATTTCCACTGAGTTGTGGATAGTTTCTCTTATTTCCCTGCAGGAACCATAGCACCGTAGTAGAAGTCCCAGCCTCTAGAAAATGCCCAGTGATTTAATGGATGAAAGAAAAGGTAGTATCTTTGGAGAATGTGGGACTATCTTTAGTTTAAATAAACAGATGTTGTTTGCCATCCTTATTTTGCTGAACACTGGTTGTGTTCTCCTTAATAATCCTTCTTGGAAGGACAGCACATATAATATCAGCCAGGCTCTGCTGCAGTGACAGTGCTGGATGGATGTGGCTTTGCAGCAGAGAATTCATCTCGCTGTTGGTCAGCATTGGGGCTGGAGATGTTCCACAGAACTAATCCCCATGAATTCTTGCTGGTCTGGCTTGCAGTGATAATACGGTGTCCTGAGCGCTTTCCACACTCAGGCCTTCAAACACCCCTTTAGGGTAAGTGCTGCTCTTGATTCTACATTAATTTAAGCCAGGCTTTCAGTTAGGGAAAGTGATTAGAGTATGCTTTCAAAATTAGTCTGGATTGTTGATAGAGAGCGCTTCTGTACTAGAAATGCTCAGCTAGAGGATCTGACATGACCTAAACCAGATAGCTGGAGAAAGCCTGTTTTCATCAGTGGTGGTAGGTTTAGATCTAATTCTACTTTTTTCTGACTTAACATACATGAATTATTAATCTTTCATTGGTTGATTCCATATTTTAGTGCTGTCTTTCATAAGTGTACATAATAAAAATAAACTCTGCTGCTCGTTAACTGTTCTCAAGGCAAATCTTCAGCTGCTGATCACTTTTTTTAATCAAAAATTGGGTGCATAAAGCCAGGTTTGTATTGTGTCTGCAGTTGCTCATATTGTGCAGCACCAGCATCACGTTTATAAGGTATCTTAAACATAGGATTTAAATCCTGAAACTTAAAGCTGAACATGAATTTTCGAAATACGTTATTAATTCCTGTAACTCAGAACACTTGTTACTTGTCAAAGTGCCTAGTCCTTAAAATAAATATATAAATAAATAAATAGTGTGTTCTTGGTCTCGGCTTCCCGTAGTAGTGCGTTGCAGCCTGCTGACATGGGAGGGGAATGCACCTTGCGTTAATGTTGCTGCAGTGATACTTCAAAGGTGTTTCTTGTTTATCTGTGAGCTACTAATGTTGTCTTTGTTTAGTTTCAGTGCACATTGTACGAGTAACAAGAGTTTATTCAGGTGAGGGTATTCTCTTGCCATAGCCACAATAACTTGTTAATTAGACTTTATTACTATGTTGGACAGAAATCCTCCAAAATGTTCATTTTCATCAACCTGATACTGAATGTAGATCACAAACAATGTGAAAGAGGAAGAGAAAACGTTTTATGATTGGGCTTTATGAAATACTTCTATTAGTTTCGACTGTCAGGGATATAGTAACGTGCAGTTCTTAAGTTCATTGTAGAGCCTCTTCTCTTTTGTAAATCCAGTTTGAATTATTTACAATGACTCATGAACGTCCAAGAAAAGCCCAACAGATTTGACATATAACACGACTTAAAGGCAAGAATAGACCCTGTTTTTTAGACTGATCCAAGTTTACTTCACAGAAGTTTCTTGACGTGCAGTTGTAAGAGCGTTCCTTAGTGATTATGAAATTTCTACAGAAAACTAGTTAACAAAGGAGATGTAAATGTTTGTAGATCAATGGAATAATGTAGCAGGAGGGGGTTGCTTTTCCTGCACAAACAGAACTGGTTTTGTGTTGTGGCTGCAAGTTGATCACTGAGAAGAATGTTTCCTCTCCTGCCCTATCCGAGCTCTCATTAATAATTATGTTTTCAGTTAATTAATCTGGAACAACACAAAAGTAGACGTGCTTGGATAAGTAGCAAGAAAACATATTTGGATTGTTTTTGGAGAAGGATTTTATTCATTTTATCAGTGGAGTCACTGATCCACCAAATCTTTATTCATGTGAGTGATCTTTGCACTTGCAAATAATCCTGTTATAACTCACCATCTATGAATGAAACTCTCGTCTGCATTAATATACACTCTTTGTTTTAGTGACTGTCAATAGGAAGTAATCAAGAGTAAATGTTAAAGAGGGCATAACTCCAATTAAGAAAAAAAAACTTAAAAATTTTGCAAACTATATATATTCACACCCTCATTTCCAGATACAAGAGTCTTAAGATAGAAAAAAAGTCAAATACTTTTATGCCAAATATTTAGCAGCTTTTCAAAGTTTCAAATGAACACTGTCGATGTATCTTCCTTATTTATTTTACATCGGTTCAGAATTGCTTAGACTAAATTTACCAAATATGGTTTTAGTAACTCTCAGGTCGTTACCGCCACCTTATAAAACGCTTCTAGAAGGCTGCATCTATATTGAATCTCCAAACATTGAATCTCCATCTGTATGCAACAAAAATAAACTTTTGTTTGTAAGGGAAAGCAAGAAGAATATGGTATTTTTACACAACATTGCTGTTCATACAATATTCACCACTATCCAAAATGATGAGCCTTGCGTTACAACTGGAATGTTGAGCCAAATACTTTAGGCTAAGGAATGGTGCAAGTCCTGCATAGTTCTCCCAAGACTGTCCTGTGTCTTTTATATTGCAATTGCATAGGGCTAACGGCACAAGCGCTGTGTGGTGCCCTGGAGAGGGGATGCAGTGCCCTGTAATGTTGGTGTAGGTCTCTGGAGAAGAGTTCAGTTCCCATCTACTGCTTCCTTGTAGGATCTTAGGCAGGCTTTCATGTTGCTCTGGATATGTCTGTACCTAAAAAAAACAAGTTTTGCATGGTCATAAGCACTGTATGCTGTGTTTCTTACCCATCTTCTGTCCTCTTGGCTGCTCTGCAGATGGCCATCAGCTTCCCTGTGTCACCGTGTTTGGTAAGGTCCCACGGGCTTGCGCAGCCCTGTGTCCTCCAGACTTGCTAGCCACCACTGCCATGAGCCTGGCTGTGGATGCGGGCAAGCCAGACCACCGTGGCTTTGGCAGTGACCGGAGCAGATTCAGGGCTTAGTTTCTTCTCCATAAATGAGGATTTGAGATGTAGGAATACCCAGCATAGATACGTAGGAATGCTTTGAGAAAATCATATCACAGCCTCGTGTCAATAACCTTAGGCACTCTGTATCGCCTGTGAAGGAGTCTGGAGTATGGCATGACAAACAGACTTGTGTTCTGCCATCTTGTGTCATCGCAGGCTCGGCAATGGTCACAAAAAGAGTGTTACGAGGATATGACACAACAGTCACAAAGGCAAAAATCGAAACTTTGTGAGAAGGTGAAGGCAATGACATCTTTAATGCTGTGGATGAGAAAAGGCTGTCTAGACCACAGTAGAAAACCAGTGTAACTGAGGATTTAATGGACTCTAAGTGTGAAAGTGCAGCCCCAGAGAGCCGACAGAGACTCCTGTTAGCGAGCGGAAAGGAAATCCTGCTGCCCTCTGCCATCCTCCCACCCGCACGGGTTCGGCTTTGTGTGGGAGGAACTGTGGCTACCCCATCGCACCCAGTTCATGTTCCCTTGGGTGGCACATGCAGCATAGTGAGCGTCTTCCCTGCTCTCTCATCGGTCCTGACCCGTCTTAGGTCTGTGCTGAGATGGCAAAGATCCTTAATGTTTGTCAGCTTTAAGGCTAAAGGCACAAGCCCTGCAACTCAGTAGAGTTGACGCAAGTGCTTGTCAAAAATCTATGGTAATTAGTATAATAAAGAAAAACTAACATATACTGTAGCTACTTAATCATTGATCCTTTTAAATTACGTGTGTAGCAGTTTCAGTAAAGTTCACCTTCTGGAGATCCTTCCTTGGTTTGTGCCTGCATGGTCGCAGCTTGAGCAGGTTGGCTGCAGGGCTCCGGTGTGGGGGAGTTCGATTTTGTCATGGAGGATCTGAAAGAGGAGCATGAATGTAGGACCGTGGTATGAAAAGGAGAATGCAGGGATGTGGCCTGGTGTTTGCTTGGGCAATTGGCAGCCGGAATAATCTTAGTGGAGTCTCACTCTCCCTCCTGCCAAGCAGGAACATGCCCGATCACCTCCAGCCAGGCATGTCCCTGGTCCTCTGCTCCTCATGAAACCCACGGCCTGGCCAAGCCGTCTGTGCTTTCCTGGGGCACACGGATGGGAATGGGGAAAGACTGCAGAAAGTGCTAAAGGAGCAATATTACATGCAGCTTAATATCAATTGTGTAAATACAACATAAGTCTGGTTTTGGGAAACGTGGGTAGACATTCTGCTTGAGACTCTGTGTCTTCTGAATTCTCCAGCTTTTCCTGGAGAGGAACTGCCTATGTCTTTTGAAATGTCCCATGAGGGATGAAAGTTTGCCCAATGCTAGTCATTCCAAACATCTCAGGGAGAGAAAAATGCCAGCAAGCAGCTAATTCATAAGGAACAGCAACAACAGATAGTTCCTGGTAATGAGGTCTTGTTTGAGTTCAAGAATAAGAATGTTAAGAAAGGAGTATAACAGGTGAAGAAAACGAAGGCTCTATGTGAGCTATTGCTTTGTCTTAATTCTGAATATTATATTCAGATACAGTCTTCTCTCCCTACCGTATTAGCAGACACCAGAATAATAGCAAAAGCCAGAAGGAAGGTAAGCAAGATAGTTGGCGTTGTCAGTCTGGATGTCTAAACTTGGGCAACTCTGCCCACAGCAGACCTCTAAATTAAAACATCACTCTTCAGCATAATCCACTGTGCTGCTAAAGCTGCGAAGAGGCAGTGTTGCTGGGATTTCATGGCATTGCTGGTTGAGTTTCTAATGCTCCTCTGGACAGTGCTGGGTGGTTAGTGCCTCTCTGAACCCCTCCATGCAGAGAAGGCACTTGCAAAGTCCTTGGAGGGTAGAATATGTTTTGTCTAGAAAAGAGTTTGACTCTGAGTGTGATCTCCTCCTTTCTCTCCTGGTCTCGATTTACTAAGCTGGGGGCTGCCTTGAGGAGAGGCAGGTGGAGTTTCCCATGGTCTGGCCCTGCGCCTCCCTCCTCGAGGACCCCGGCAAGATGCTGTGTGGGGCATGGCTACCACAAGGACCCCCTTCACGTCAAACACCTGAGACTGCTCTGGTTAAATAAATCTATGGGAGAAACCATAGGCTCCTAGGAAAGTGGATGGTACCGTATCCATGAGTAAGTCCTCATCTGGTATGAATCGGTGAAGTTGTGCTGCCGCCAGCAGAGCTGGGCTGGTTTGCACCGCTCAGGCAGGTACTCCCTGAACGAAAAGGGAAAGGGGCTGCAAATGTGTTTTCCCTCCCTATCACCAGGCTTATACTTAGGGTGGTTACTACCTTGCTGAAAATTTTTTATCTATAATGTGCTTTGCAAATATATACAAGGAATCGCAGTCCTCCTATAACGCAGCCTGGCGTTAGCAGGCTGTTTGGCCAGAGCAGGGTGAAGCAGCTCCGGCTTGGTGCTGCACTGGCACGGCCTTCGGTCTGCCCTCAGCTCCTGCACACATCCTGCCTGCAAGAAGCACCGTAGATCTGCAGACAGATGTACAGCTCCTCGTGACGTTTGTCTGCTGAAAGGAAGGAAGATCAGCCCTGCCGCGGGGGAGTCCCTTCCCGAGGGTGGCTCTGGGTCTGCCTCACCAACAGGTCCCATTTGGACTTGGATCCTTGCGGGAATCTTCTTGCAACAAGGAAGGGACTGGGAAGGCACAGCTCTTCCTTTCCGTAGCAGGACCTATTACATCCTGCCCAGTAGGCTCCCTGCTGTCTGAGAAATGAGTTAAACTAACAATAAAAGTCCACAGGAATGAATTTAACCTAAACTTCATTTTTCTTTGCCTGTTGAAAATGATTTCCCAGCCACCTCCCCTCTTGGGAGGGAGCAGAGAGCCCCCACCACGCTCTCATTACTCAAGATTCACCTCCAGCCGCCGCTGCCAACTTTTTTTTCCTTCTTTCTCCTTTCTAGGTTGAGGTCTTTAATAATTTCGTGTCTCTTTCAGCCTAGGCTCCAGCCTGGGAAAAACAAACCTGCTAGCCTGGCGAAAGCCAAACACACACGGCCCAATTACCAGCTTCCCCACTGTTCCTTTGGGCCGGCTGGTATTCTCCCTGCCTTTGTTTCACTGCCTGCTCCCTGCATCCGAGCAGCTTCCTTTGACTCCACTCCACGCAGCCGGGCAGAACGAGATCCAGCAGGTAAACTGAGGAAGGGCTATTGTCCGGCTGCCCCTCGCCTGTGGACCGCTGCGGTTTATCTGAGCTTCACGCGGGCATACCTCTGTAAAGAGCTGCTTTGGTTTTTAATTAGGGGAAAACGCGTTGTTTCTTTGCACTTAGAATACTTGTGCATGGAGAAGGCAGCATTGACGTGTCTTGGTAACGGCAGACCACGTGTCACGGTTTGGGTGCTGCCGCAGGTCACATCGTTTTGTCTCTGCATGGTTGTTGTCTGTCCAGCAGCCGGTGCCTTGGCTGGCGCTCGCCCTGGCAGCCTTGGGAGGAGCCGGGGAGGATGGATGGGGCGGCCTCCGCGGCCATGTGCTCCCACAGCTCTCCGGGACAAGGGAAGGTGTCTGGGAGCAGCACTGCTGCTGCAGCTGGCCTGGCTGTCCTGGTGGGGACAGGTTGTTACCCGGCAGTGCGATTTGGGAGGTGGGAACTGGCAGGGATGAGCCACTGCTGGCCCCCAGGGTAGGTGCTCACTACAGCAGGGTCCCAGCTCGTGCCGCTGCCAAGCTCCCCCTCTGCAGCTGCAGGGGTGTCCACCTCTCATTTTAGAGGAGGGCAAACTGCTCCCCAAACATGCTGCACCAACTGAGGTCCCCAGAAGAGCTGCTGGGGGTGAGGAGGAGGAGCGGCCAGTCCTATGTCCCTTTCTCAGGCAGCACCAGCTTGTCCCTCTGCCCCAGCGAACCCGTCTTGCCATGACCCGAGTGGCCCCGGAGCCCCACGCTGCCCAGGTGATGAGGGCTCGTGCTGAGGACCAGCTCTCCACAGTTACATCTGTGCTAATAAATAAAACAGGGCAGGAGTGGTCCTCCAGCCCTGGGGCTGCTGGCTCACGTCTGTCCGGCTGCAGTCCCTTAAGCTGAGCCTGGGCACCCTGCGGGGTGACACTAGCTGGTGGGGCCAAAGCCGTGCCAGGGTGGCACTGACCAAAGGTGGAGCCGAAGAGAGAAGACTGGAGTTAGGTGGGTTTCTCCGGCTGACTCAGCGAAGTAGCATAAAGGTGCGAGGTGTGGGGCACGCAGCTGGCCACCGATACCTGCCCTCGAGAGCAGGATGCTTTGGGAGATGCGGTGGATGCCCCGAGACCGAGTCCCCGGGATGCGCAGTGGCTGCACGGCTGCTCTTTGAGATAGCAACTAAAAATCAACTTTGAAGGGTGAGAACTGACCGGAAACAAAATATCTTCCCTGTCTTTCATTAGCATGGCTGCGGCTACGAATGTACTCGTCCTGCTCAAAGGATTTACAGTTTGCGAAGGATTTGTGTGTGGGGAGGGAGCTGGCGAGGGGAGCACTGGGGAGAAGCTTAAAAGTGAATTGTTAGAACATATCTCCATCTCAGTGCTCAGTTTATAAAACAAATTCTTCGGGCAGGTGCTTGAATTCACAGCCTCTTTAGAGGGAATTTATCAGCCCCAGGAATATACTAGTTAAGGAAAAAAAAACTATCGCCATCAGCTGCTAGGAGGGAAAAGCTAATCATCTAAACTTTACTGCGGGAGAGGTGCAGCTGTCAAAGCAATAAGGTAAATGAGTCTGAGGCTAAAATGGTTTTTGCAGCAGAACTCTGCTCCCTGCTAAATAGGGGAGATTGAACTATAGCACCATTCCACTATTCCCTGGTAATGCACCATTTTGGGGCTGACTGGGTGGTCTTAAGTCCATTGCCACAGTGGCTATATCGCTGATACCAATCAAGGCCCCGCAGCTGAGACCCTGAGTGACCTGCTTCAGCAGCTTTTTTCAAACCCCAATTCACTCATTTGTGTGGGATGCTTTTCTGCTACTTTATTTATGGGATTACATAAATGAGCCATTAAAAATGTAAATCTTCAGAACGGTTGAATAATAAAGATTTAAACAATAAGCTCAGGGCGGTACAGTACAGAAACTTCGCCGAACCAGCAGTACTGCACCATCGTGGCTATGGCAACAATAGCGGGTTAAGGGACAATTCACTCATTTGTGTGGGATGCTTTTCTGCTACTTTATTTATGGGATTACATAAATGAGCCATTAAAAATGTAAATCTTCAGAACGGTTGAATAATAAAGATTTAAACAATAAGCTCAGGGCGGTACAGTACAGAAACTTCGCCGAACCAGCAGTACTGCACCATCGTGGCTATGGCAACAATAGCGGGTTAAGGGAAAGAAGCATTGTTACAGTCACTGGCACCACAGAAAGATTAGGGATTTTTTTTTTTTTTGCAGAGTATTAGAACAATAATGAAGATGTGCCATTATGCGGCACAAAGGAGACCATGCCATCCCTCACATAGCGCAGGTGTCAAAACAATCGGGCTGGCCACAGAATTGAGTTTAAGTGAAGTTTGTCCCACCTCACCAGAAAGCGTTTAACCCTTCCCAGGCCAGAGCCAGCTACAGATGTGCCATGGCTAGCGCAGGCTCTTTTCTCCTCTCTCCTGTGCTGTTAGGCATCTGCTCTGAGCATCTTTCTTCATCAGCAGGGGCAAGGAAGCTGTACACCATGTACCTTGCTGAGGAGGAGTTGGCTGCAGGTTTTATTTGGCTCTCCTTGTGCTTATATCACGTTAAAGTACCTGGTGAGGCAATAACACAGTGAAGAACTGTACTGAGGTTTAGTTAAGTCCCACTGGAGCCTTTTCTCTGCAAAGGATAAAATGATGGAAGTAGTTTCTAAGCTCTGTTACGCTCAAAATTTGTGAGAAGAAATAGCAGATTTTCCCTGTACAGCTGTGTGTTTTAGGTGTCCCATAATAATCTTCATACGACAGATGTAGTGAAGACGACTGAGATTCTACCGGCGTTTTAGATCTGCACACCTTGAAGACAAGCTCTGAGCCACATCAGTGCTGTCCCTAGAAGCAGATTACAGCATGTGGTGCACTATTTTAATAAGTTTTTCCTATTGTTTGATTCTGGGAACTGAGCAGGTATTTTGTGTAAGTAAATTTGGAAGTTTATTTGGGAGAGTAAATTTGGGAATTTATATAAAATTCCAGAGTAAATTTGGGAATTTATATAAAAGAGATATTACCTCCCTGTTTCAAAGGTCACCACCCTTTGGATTTTAATATTTCTAACCTAAAGGCAAACATATACCTCTACCATTCTAATTCCTACGCTGTAAGAAGGGTGAGGCAGTGGCCCAGCATCCATTGCTGCCCAGTGAATCATGACTCACTCACAGAAGAGACGGCCATCCCATCAAACCTGAGCCTGACCATGATGAAAACAGCTACATTCAGATACATTCTTAATTGATTGGGCTTGTAAAACTTATAAATTAAGTGCCACATGAAAAAAAAAGTTAAATATTTCTGCAAATAACATAAGTAGACAAGATGTGATATGGCTTGCATGTGAAGTCTTCTACAACAACAGGTTTTCATGCATTGCTGTATTTGACTGACCTTTAAAACATCTTATTTCAGAACCATGGGACTTGGGCAGGATTCCCTTCTTACATCTGTGCAAATCCAAAGACATCAGAAGAGCCTATGTGAATTCATGCTGGTGCAAATTAGAAGTGAAGCTCTTTCATATTCTCTCTTATCCTTAAAGTTCAACATCCTTTGTCGATTCTTGCTATCTTTACTTTCTGAAGACTGTTTATAGCAGTGTACCGATGTCATAATGAGTTTTTAGCAATATTGTAATGGCCAGCATTCAACTTAGCATCACAGAGCGGTTGTGGTCCAAGCTTCCTGCTCAAGTGGGGTCACCTAGAGCTGGTTGCCCAGGACCCTGTCCAGACAGCTTCTGAATATCTCCAAGGTCTTATAAGTATCTCCATATGTATATGATTACATTATCATATTGCGATGATTTATTGTAGGTGCAACTTCTATTGATAACAATAGGACTGGTTTCTCTGTATGTAGACAATGGACATGCCAACCCCCTAAAGTTTTTTGCCAGCTGTAAGGGGAGAGGAAGAATTCCTGGTAGTGGAAACAGGGAAAAATTTAAAGAATACAGTAATGTCACCTGTGATAGCATGATGAAGTTTATTTTCTAAATGGTGGCTTTCCCAATGGAGTTGTATGTTAGGGGCAAGGGAAGGGAGAGATGAAAAGGGAAAATGGATTTATTGGCAAAGTAGGGAGGTCACAAGGATGCAAGATGTAGACAGCTTTGCGTTAATGAGGAAAGTCTTCCTCTGGGTTTCATATGAGACTTTTTGAGATCACTGACTTTATCTCAGGGCAGAATTTGGATTTTAGGATGGATAGATCCTGTCCTCGGTCAGAGTGGTGAACTTGGTAGTATTTCCAGATGCTTCTGCCTTATTGTGTACGATTCTTTTACATACAAGCGGTTACAGTGGGCACTAAGAAGGCAGGTCATGGACTGCAACCCCATCCAGTCCCAGAGCAGAGTGACCGGCCATGCCTGCTCCAAGCCAGCTGCCTGTGCATGGCAAAGTGCTCTCGCATGGAGCAGGAGGATGTGATTCACATCTGAAGCTTATTCTGTGTTGCGTTTAGTTTCTACATTCATTTGCTGGATTTGAGTCTCAAGCGAGCAAGCCCATGCAATGGGCAAGGGATAGAGGGCTGCTGCAATCCAGCCCAAACGTGGCTTTGTGCAGTGCCACCCGCCAGGTGGGTAGCACGTACAGAAGAAGTGCACATGTTGGGAAACCCCTTCAGAAGTCCCCACATTAGCTTTTCCACCTCTGTGCACAAAGTGAGGGGGGAGTACAGAGGAGAGCTGGCCTTGAGGAAGATCTTCCATGGGTTAATGAGTCATGTGCATGTTCAGGCTTCTCCTAGGCTTTGCTCCCATTGTGGCCTGAGGATCCAGGTCCTTAAGCATATTTCAAGAAGTAGTCATGGGCTACAATCCTGTTTGCTTCAGGGAGATAGCTGCATATTAATCTTAACCTTTTCAATCTGAAAGCAGGTGCTTCATGGAAAATAGACACTTAAGAAGATCAGCCACTC
This sequence comes from Fulmarus glacialis, assembly GCF_000690835.1. Lineage (NCBI taxonomy): Eukaryota > Metazoa > Chordata > Aves > Procellariiformes > Procellariidae > Fulmarus > Fulmarus glacialis. The sequence continues at coordinate 30,621 of NW_009204647.1, forward strand.
CATCATCCTAATGCACATGATTTTTTTTCTCTTCATTCTACATCAGCTTAATTGATTTATTTTTGAGAGGGAAAAAAAAGCTGATCCTGCAGTAAATGCGACCAAAGAGATTTTTCCAATGTCTTGTCTATGAACTCTGTGTGGCCAGTGATCCTAATCCCTGTTCTGGTTCTTACTGGTGCGACTTGTAAGTGCCTGTGAGGAGAAGGGCAGGGCCACGGGGCGAGCTGGCGAGCTCCCCTGGCACAGGGCGCTGCCTTTGCCGGGGCTTGGCTGGGTAAGTAACCACAGAGGCTGTCAGCTGGTGGGCAACCCCAGGTCAGTCCATGCATTTCCGTGGTCAAACAGCGCAAATGGTTCATGGCTGTGGTTGCACTCCAGCCTGGTTAAGGTTGAATCCATGTGGCAGTATGGGACATACCCACCAGTCTCACAGCTGTGAATCCACTCGGAATGGAAAAGCAAAACAACCAGATTTCAAATCTCTTAACAACATACCACTTGCAGAAAAAGTCCCTCTTTGAACCGCCAGATTTGGGTAATGATGGTTTTGAGTATCATTGCTTTAGTCTCTATCTGAAAGCAAATAATTTAATTTCCTTTCCAAAGTTGGCAGAAAGATAACTGCAGTCTTCATGGGCTTTTCCTACATCTCATGGGCAAGCCAGGAGTTGGACCCTGAAGATATTAGGACACAGGGCTGAGGAAGCTCTGGTTTACACAAATGGCAGGTTTACAAGATGGAGTGCACAATGAAATAAATGTTTCGCAGTGGTTCATGTGTCTAAGTCAAACTGTAGCCCCTCTGATATTGCAAGTGGTTCTCCTCTTTCTTCCCTCAGTCACCAGCACTGAAGGAAGCTTTCAGGTCCTATCTAACTTGAAACCTCTTTTATGATGTAGGAATGAAAAGTCTGGACCTCACCGGGAGGGAGGGAAGGAAGGAGGGAGCTTTTTTAATGATCTGATACTGCATGAGGCAGCTTCTCTCTTTCAGGCAGGATCTGATACCAAGCTCCAGGTCTGCGCTGTGCCGGTGTCGCCAGGAACGCTCTCCTTCCTCCCGCCCCGTCTCGCTGCTTCTCCAGGCAGCTGCGAGGCATGACAGAAGATCACCTGCACCCATGAGGAGGCTCCACCAAACTGCTTCATGCTGCTGTCCTGGATTGGAGAAGCTCGTGATGATAAGCTTCAGTGGGGAAGAAAGATGAGGGTGATTGTCTCCTCTAGGAAATATTTAAGGGAAAAGAAAAGGCAAATTTCACCTCTGGCTTCATAGAAGGAAGGCTTCCCTTACAGCCTTCCCGATGTGCCAGATTTTAAGTACTTTGGCTGGTATTTAAATGGAGCTAGATGTCTTCAGGGAATGTGGAGTCCTAGACTGGAAAGATGCGTCAAGATAGGTCTGGGAGTCTCTTGAAGCTCTGCTGCAGGAGAGGAGCTGGTGGGACATGTGGGACTTCTGCCCGTGTCCCGAGTTCCTCAGAGACTTCAGGGCAGCCCTGGCCTTGGGACTGGCTCTGTGAGGGTGGGGGTGGGGAAGGAGGGCTAACGCTCTCCCTTGTGCAGAGCTATGCTAGCAAACTGCAGCCCTGGGTGTGATTCATGCTGGCCTTGCTCCTTTGCCTCCTATCTTAGGCAGGAGTGCAATTGCTGCCTGACTGAAATGGGAATGTCCTGTGCTTACCTGACACCAGCATGAAGGCTCACCAGGGCCAAAGGCCATGAGACTCGCAGCTGCAGAGCTCCACCACGTCCTCCAGATGGAAAACTTGCTGCCAGGGTCAACGTGGTCCTCACTTTTTTGTCTTGCTTTGGGTTAAAAATGCAAACCAATACAACAAGCCCTTTTGGGGGGATGAAGGAATGAGAGATGAAGGTTGTGTCTCAGCCTCATCACTATTGCTCAGGTGGGTCAATCCTTTCGCTACAGCCTTGAGGTACTTAGCAGAAAGCATGACCATGAAGTAGCAGAAAACTGAACTCCCTTTGAAATCAATAGATTGAAGGAGCCTCCCCATAAGCTGTTATTTTCCTCCTCCCGCCTGCAGCAGCGCATCTGTCTCCAGTCCTCTGCTAGGACCCATTGCAGAGGTGGCCAGGAGCCAAGGTTGGCAGAGCCATTGCTGCTCAGTTAAGCAAGGGGCAGGTGAAAGCTAGGGTGCTTTGGAGCAGCAGCAGCCGTGGCTGGGGTGGCCTGGGGGTGTGCACAGAAAGCACCGTTTGCAGGAACAGGGGTATCTGCCACAGCCTGGAAAAATGGGAAGCTCTTGGAGCAGCAAGTCCTCCTTCTGACCTGGAAAGGAGGTAGAAACCTTCTCAACCTGAAGGTTGCAGTTCGTGTTTCAGGTCTGAAGAAAAGCTCCTACGCCTCAAAGTTTGTTTGTCCATCTCTATCTGTTGGTCTAATGAAAAGCTTCCACTATACTGATGTAAGACGCTTTCTTTGCTTCTTTCTCCTTTCTTTTTTAACCTGTTTGCCCCCTAATGAAAGTGATAATTTGACACCCCAAATAAAGCTGAATTTTCCCCTGTCATAAACCGCGAATATAATTGCAGGAACAATGTTAACTATCTCCACATGCTTAAAAAAAAAACAATCAAACAATCAAAAATAACCAGTGTGAATTCAAAGCGAAAATGAATGGAGTCTGCCTCATTCATAAATGTCATACGAGACTTCGGTTAAAAAGGCAAGCCTGTCATCCCAAGGCCAGCAGCTGTTGTTATGTTGAACAAAATGGATACAAATGGGTATTATTTTAAAGCGAAATGCTTAATCCCAGGCCTAACAAGCCCACTGTCCTCTCTGTAACCCTGTGTCATACAAGCCATGATCTCCAGTAGAGGGCTTGATTGCACAGGAAATAAAATTCCCTGGCTGTGCCCTACCAAACCGACAAACACCCTGGCAATGTTTGAGTTACTATGGCAATCACAAAATAGGAAGGCCTTTTCTTCTTTTCCCCATCTCTGCATGCAGCCGCAGGCTGCTCCTGAATAGCTCACATCTGCAAAAAGTTTTAACACGGTACTCAGATAAAGAAAAGGATCCCAAAAATGGGCATTGACCCGTCTCAAAAAATGTTGCAAATTTTATATACAAGAATTGGGGAGCTGTGCCACTTTGCGCAGGTTATGTCATAATGTGAACAAAAAGGGATAAAAGCTGATGAAGGCTTTTGCTGTCAAATATGGAGAGAGGGGAAAAAGCAGAAGTAAATGACAGCTTTAATGCAGATGTAAGAAGAAAAGTCAAAGATGGGTGACAGAAAGTTGCTGGTCAATGAATAAGGGAAAATTTTCAAACACAAAAACCAGACAAAAGAGTAAAATACAATAAAAATCTCGCTATAGAGAATACTGAGAAAAGTCCCAAAAGCACAGTGAGCAAAATCTTGGAGCTATCAAACCATGTGAAACGGACATGTGGTTCTTTAGAGCGGCCCATTTCAGGCATTAATAGCTCCCATTATAAAGGGGGAACCTGATCTCTGGCCTGGAAAGCTTTCAAGAAGCAGACTTTTTACAACAAAATTGAAAAGCAAAACAAAACTGAACCTTTCTGCCTTGCACAAATTAACTAGGATTTTGGTCTTTCTAGACAAATTTGGTCCTGCATAATGAACTGTTACACATTTTACCAGTTTTCCTTGGACAAGTGCTTTCTGGTAATGGAGAATAATTATGTATTTAAATGGAGATTTGCTTTCTGGCAGATCTTACGATCGTGCGCTTTCTGACAGTATGCTTTCCACCATTAAAATATGTTTATTGTCGATAAGAGAAACTTACCTTTACCAACAAGCTGATTTCAACCACCTAATTTAGATGCCTGCACAGAGTATGTGAATGTGTGTTAAGTGCCTGACGGTCTCACCGGGCTATTTAATCCCAGTGAGGGGTATGAATCCAGAATTTAGTATACAGGTCTGCTGCTCTGTGCTAGTTTTGCCTCAGACGTCTGGATCTGTGCTGTGGGAGCTGGAAAGTGCCACCAGCAGCTCCACATATGGTCACTCCATCTTGCAAGAAGATTCAGTAAGAGTAAATTTACTCTTAATTTGTTCTTAATCTTAGGTTCGATTGACACGTTATAGCTTCTGAAAGTATCATTGCACTTTAAAAGCTCTTACTGACAAGTCACATTAATCACTAGCGTCTGAGAAAGGCTTAATGTGGGGAAATGAATGAAAATGGCATAAACAGTTCACAAAAAAAGTCCAAAGGGCCGAAAGAAGCCCCAAATCCAGTAAAAGTGGGGCCGCATTATACATTCATTGACTCTTGTTCTTTTGGGGGTGTTTTGGTATGAAAAGAAAGAGACAATAGAAGACAATAGCGGTACCTTATCAAAGTTCATTCAAGCAGCTATTTCAAATACTTTTAACGGCTTGTCACTGGGTCTTGCAAGTCTCCGAGAGTCTAAACACTCTGTCACATTTGTGTACTAACCACTTAAAGTGCTGCTAAAGCCTTTTGACCTGGACTGACTCTCCTTTATCTAGGTCAAAATGCAAGGCAAAGCCTTTGTGTTCCACGGCCTTCATTAAATTCATTGATTTGACCTGTATTTTAAAGACCAAAAGTCAAATGGAATGGGAAGTTAAAGTTCCCATACAAAATCTTCCACCGAGCACTTCACTGCCTCCTTGAACTATGTAACATTCAGAAAAGGCCATCTCACGGCCATTTGAAGTGTGGGCTATAGCTGGAGTGGCAGTTTTGTCCAGTTTTTTCAAGAGCATTGAAGGGATTCATCAGAGCTTTCCCTCTCTTAAATGAGGACAAAAAAGTTGAAGCTTGCAGACAGTCCCACTGACCATTTTTTCTTGCTCCGAGTCGTCTGTTCAACAGGGCGTAGAAAAGATCAGGGGTGGATAAATATTATTTAAGCCTCTTTAGCACACGGACAGGCAGGGATGAGGTTTGTTGCTTTACCTGTTGTGCTCATGGTCAACTGCACTATCAAGGAAAAAGAAGCAATCAGCTTTTACGTGGCAAGAAATAAACCCTCTTCCGTGTTTGGAGACCAAATTTCAGAACTAGTGTTCACTCTTT
>NW_009204647.1:35712-51846 GCF_000690835.1 Fulmarus glacialis
GAATACAGCAGAACACCCAAGGCCTTTAGAGAATAAATTTAAGTTTTAAGTCTTAACTTAGTTTTCAGCTAGGACTCAGACGTCGAAAAGCTTGAAACCTGGGGGTTTCATTCATCCCTAGTAAAGAGTACAGTCTTGGACCAAGAAGTGTTTCTGCATGTGGCTGACCCAACTGATGTTGTGGGTCTGAGAAGAAAGAGACTGCTTGTAAACTGCCAGGGGCAGTCCAGGTTGACGAGGGAGGCTGGTCCTGCCCTGTGGGGCTGGGGACAAGAGGAGATGCCGAGGGCCCTGGCTGGCCTCTGGGATGCACTTGTGCAAGGCTGGAGCGGGCTGGTCACCTTGTCTTGCCTGGCTGAGGTTCACGGCTTATTTACAGCAGGAAGAGTGGAGTGAAAGAAAAATAAACTACAAATATGAAAGTAAACTTTAGCCAAATGACAGGCCACAGAGATCTTCAAAAACAGCAACTTGCCTTGAGAAGATCTGCAAGTTTATAATTTCAATAAACAGGATCATGCATGATCCAAGTATTTGGCACAGCTTTTCAGAAACTATTATTTTCGTGACTGGCATTAAGAGTGGGATTCAGCTGCCTAGAGGTGTTATGTTATGGGACTGAAGGCTCATCTCTGTGAACACAAAGCAGCACAGAGGAACAGTGATGACAGGGCAGGAACCCCCATAATCTAATTGGAGAAAACCAAGACAATCTAACCGAGAAAACCTGCCTTTCCCAGGGCTGTCACAGGTGAACCATCAGCCCCATGGTCTGGGGGTAACAGCCCCTTGCTGAGAGGCTCCCTGGTCACCTTACAGACTGAGTGGGTCAGGGCCTACAGGGGCATGGGACTCAGTATGGCAAGAAGGGGAAGAACATTTTGGGGTTGTACAAAACTTGCTGTGGGAAGGACTAAAGGTAGGGAAATAGAGGGATGAAAATGCTTTGGGGAAACAAGTGTGGGAAAACAGAGGGAATTAAAAGGGCTGGTTGTGTGTAACCAAGCTACTGGTCTGTCCGTGTGCCTGCAGTCTGTCCCATCTTCTCCTTAAACTCCATTTCTAGCTGCTTTCCTGGGCACGGGGTCTCTGTGTGCCTGGGTGTGCATGGAGGTCTGAGCACCAGCAAGCAGAGCTGCGAGCCTCGCATGCCCATGTGCTAGCAATTGCGGCGGCCTCTCAGATAGTCCTAGACACCTGAGTAAGGCACCTGGATAAAGCCGTTTAGCTATCCGAGTGTGGTGCCGAATGCTGGATGCAAATCTCCTTGCAGCCAGTCGAGTGGCTCACTGACGTTCCCACTCCCGGGAGCTGGGCTGGCTCACACATCCAGCTTGCACATCACCCTGCACACAGAGTGACTTATGGGCAGGATGGCATGGGATGAATGCGTTTCAGAAACATGGGTGATCCTTATTGCTGAAGAAATCACTGGAGTCTGAAGAGGGTGGCTCTCGGGGTACATCTCCACGGGATCTGGAGAAGCTGATTTTCTTTTCCAGAGACCTGACCATTCATTTTTCACATCTCGCTCATTTGAATCTTGAGAGCTGTGTACAGCCATGAGCAACTATGAAGTTAATAGATGTTAAGGCAATGCGGAGTCCAGAGTCGTGGTGGTGGGAAGACAGCAGAAGGAATGAGCAGAGGGGAGAGGTGTGGGCCAGTGCTGTGTTTGGATTCCTGCTCAGGGAAAGTTTGGCCATCCCACCCTATCTCCTCTTCCTCCCTGAACACAGCTATCTGCTCTTGGTCCCCTTGGAGTAGTAATGCTCTCAGGAGCTTTGAAGTGGTTAAAATGCTTTCTCAGGTGCTTCCAGAGTACCTCATCCCACTCCGAGCTGATGCAGAAACAGGGTGAACCAAGTGCTTTAATCCATAAGACAAATGAACTCAGTAAACACAGCAGCTCACACAGGGAACACTGATGAGTTTAAATATTCAAAAGAAAGTCCAGAAACAGGTAAAGTCATCTTCATCTAGCAGTAGGTTTCTAAAAGAGTAGGTTCTCCTTCTATTTCTGGGTTCACATAATTATGATTTTACAGATCTCACCACCTAAAAGATGTAGAGGAAAGGAAGCAGAAGAAACAACACATGGAAAGCCTTCAGTGTTGGGTAGTGACAGGATGTCACCTTATAGAAAGGCTGGCTGGGAAAATGGAGGAATAAAGGCTTCTTTAGCTTTTGGATGAATTGTCCTTAAAAAGAAGATGTTGTGTAGTTCCCAGAAAGGTCAGTCAGACACCGTCCAAGGGCATAGTGTTCATTCAAAAGAAGCAATTGCAAACTTAAGAAAAAAAAACAGCCCAGATCTCAAACAGCCCTTTGAGCCATTATTTTCTATGATTCCAATTTTTACAAAATCTAGATTCTAAAAGCTAGAACAGGACTCCTAACTAAGGTTAATTTATTTCACATTTTCTTGTTTGCAAAATTATCTGTAAAAGGACTTTGTTTGTTTTACTTATTATTCACCTGTAGTGATTTGCTCAGCAGTTAGACAGCCTCTGGATTGTCTGCAGACTCCTTGTCTATTGCTTCGTGCATTCCTAAGATGCTTTTTTTTATGTTTTGTGACTGGGCCATAATTGGTAACTTAGAGCCACTTCTTTTTTCTGATGTCAGATTGGGCAATTCCTGGAGCTTTGAAGATTTACCAGATGATCCTTTCCTACTGTGACTCTTCATGGAGGAGCATGTTTGCCAGAGGCTCTATGTCCATGAACATCCTAGCAAACCATATTCCCCTCACATCTCTGGAAAGGAATGAGATGAAGAAGGAGTTGAATGCCACCAAAGCAGACTATTTTGTATTTGGGAAAACATTTGTGAAAATCTGTTTGGAGTTGACTGTAAACAGAGTCACTCTAAAACAGTGTCTCTATTAAAGGAGTATTGTTCCCGGCCACCAAAGCAGAATAAAAGTAACTCCAGGACCACATTCAAAGATGTGGGAACCATCTAGTCCATGGCACGCTCCCCCTTCCTGCCAGCCCATGGTGGTCCCTTTGCAGTGAGAGCTTTCTTTGGGCTCTGGGGAGAGCAAGAAGCTGTTGGGGGAGACACTGCAGAAGGTGAGCTTGAGAAACATCCTGCTGGGTCAGAGCAGTGGTCCCCTACTCCCCTACTCCATCTCCACCGCAGGCAGTCGGAGCTGCTATGAGAGACAGCACAGGAGTTTCACCGCTTGCAGTGGTCCATGCGCAACGCTGGGACCCCCAGTCCCTGAGGTGCTGGGGTACCTGCACAGGCTCCTAAGTACCGCCTCATGAGCCTGCTGTCCACAAATGTGTCTAATCCCCTTGTGAACCTGCTGATACCGTTCACTTTTGCGGCCTCCCATGGACGTGATTTCCAGATGTTTGCTACCAACCATGTCCTGTTTTGTGTCTGTTTTAAACTGATCTCCCCAAGTTTCCCTGAGCACTCTCTGGTGTTTGCGTTGAGGGATTTGGTGAACAGCAGTTCCATGTTTGCCTTATCCATCACTTTCATGGTTTCATGAACTTTGTACGTATCCCCTCAGCCTTCTCTCCTCTAAACTGAGGAGTCTTTTTAGTCTCTCCAAAGTGGCCGCTTTACCCCACTGTCATTTTCATTGCCTTTTTCTATATCTTCTGACTTCACTACATCCTTCTTGAGATGCAGAGACCCAAATTGCACCCAATACTCAATGTATGGGAGAAATAAGGTTTTCAGCCTCTCTTCATTCTAAAAAGAAAATGAAAAAGAATGCAAAATGAGTCAAATGTAAACCACATTATGCACTAAATAAAGAGGGTTATGTTATACCATGAACACCAGTCATCTCACTAGTAGTGTCCTGTGAGTAGGCTTGGTTCAAACAAGGCTCCCAGTGGGAGAAGCTTTGCCCATGTGAAGTTGGCCAGGTGCTCTGGTGGCTGCAGCACACACAGGCTGCGTCTTGAGGCAGAGTCTGCTTAAATATATGAGCCTGAATAACAAGCTCTGAGCTCAAGTCACCCATCTCAGAAGTACGGACGCATAGGTAAGCCTCACACACTCCCCAAGTAGGATGTATGGCTGATTGGCTAGGCTTTTTTAGCCACTTGAGATAACAATTTTGATGTGTGCATTTGTTTTAGTACTTACTGTCTTTTCTTGGAAGTCTGAAGTCCACAAGCTGTGAAGATTATAGCAAATTCAAACTATGGCTGTTCGAGGAGCAGAAAGGGAAAAATAAAACATTTAAGGGTCATTTCGCTCTGACAAACCTCTGACAGTGCTAGAGGTATGTTATACCAATTCAAACACATGGCGTGAAACATTCCCTGCTCGAAGAACTTGCAACCAAAATGGGCAAGGGAGAAGGAGGGGGAATAGGACCGGTGAGGTGAAGGGTGATGCGACATGGGGGAGCCAGAGAGATGTAAAACCTGGCTCTTCTCTTTCCAGGTTTATAGTTTTGAGAAGAAAGATTTTTCACACAAGAAAAGTATCTGCAAATCCTCCTACCTTTTTTTTCCCTGTCCTCCCCACCCCAATCTCCTTGTCAAGGCATCTCACAGCTCTTTAGAAATGCTCATTTGCTCTCAGAAGTCACCTGGTGAGTATCCCACAGCTATTATTCCTGCTCTGTAGAAACACCCAGCGAAATGACTTACTGGAGGTGGAACCACAGCTCAGACTGCTAACCCCCTTCATCCAAAAACGCAGCGTCAGGTCAGATTCTTGGCTCTCGGGTGCGAGATCGGAGCCCCCCGGGCTCAGTGGCCGTCCCTGCGCAGGCCAGCATGATGGAGCAGCAGGGAAGCGGCTCTTGGCCTATTTTAGCTCTTTACAGACCTTTACAGCTTTCTCATTCTCCTGCTGAGGATTGGCCTTTGGGTTTCACTTCGCTTTTCAGTCCCTCTCCAAAGGTATATGGTTCTACTTTTACAAACAGCGATGAGCTGTGTACAAAAAAGGGCCACCCTCTGCAGTGTACCAACACATGCGGGAGCAGCTCACAATTTCAGTGCAACAGCAAAGCAACAGTGCTTGAATGCCAACATAAGCACCTGAAATGGTTGTTTGGGGCTCTGCTGCCATCACGGGGAGTTTCCGTAGCTCCCGCTCCCCCGTGCACATCCTCCCATGCCTCCTGCGGCAGCTGGGATGAAGCCCAACAGATACCGCAGAAGCGCAAAGCCCGGTTACTTTTCCTCGTCACCTTAGCATTCACGAGGGGAAGGGGCTCCCTATGAAGCCCTGCTCCAGCCCCAACAGGTGGGAGCCCATGGCTTTTTCTATTAAGGAGTTCAGGAGAGTTGTATTAATCTGCTGAATGGCCACGTCGCCTGACAGCCTTGTTTGCCAAGCTGCGAGCGAGCGAGCGGCACGAAGCGTACCAAAACCTAATGATGTACTACCAACATCCACGCCAAAGACAAGGCCATTTAGAGCAGAGAGACAAGCTGAGTTAGCATAAAAGAAGAGGCATCAATCACCATTCCCCCAAGACAATGGCGATAATTTAATGGCTGTTTTTTAAGAAGAACTGACACTATACAAGGATTGAGGAGAAAGGTCTGGTAGGCTTCACCTGCAGCTGAGAGCTATTTGTTCCCATTGTGCCAACCAGAGCGAGGTTTGAAATGGCAATTTCTGCAGCTGGCATCATATGCATCAAGTTATGCTCGTGACTAAAGGTTTGCTTTAAATTGCTAGATTTTCTGGCTCAGGCTGTTATTAGTCAAGCTTGAGTGACTTTACTAATGAATTAAGTTTCAGTTGAATTTTAAACGAATCTATAGAGTTCTGTAGCATGATTTTTCTTCTGTTAAAATCATTTAGCTTTTTGGAATTATTTCCCTTTAATCTACTAGTTCTATGGCACTTTTTCTATCGGGTTCACAGAGATTGAATTCAGACTTAGGACAAGAATTTGTAAAACTATTATATTTAGCTGAGTTGTAGCCATATACTACAGCCCTATATTTGACACTCTTTTATTTTTTAGAGAGATTAACCAGTGCAGACATCCTTACGCATGGTGTAAGGTGACTCTACATAATCAAACAAAAAGCACCCAGAGACCTGAAGTCATCAGAGTAAATTCTTTCTGAAAGGTCACAAAAAAGCAAAGTATAGGAATGAAGCTGGAGGGGTTTTTGAGCAGTCTTTTAGTCCAGACCATTGCCACAAGACATGATCACCCTTACCTGTCAGACAGAGGTTTCTCCAAGCTGTTCTTAAAGACTTCCCATGATGGGCAGCACACATGTCTGTAGCACAACTCCACTCCTTCACTGTCCATACTGTTAGCAAGTGTTTCTAGTGTCTTACTGGCACCTCCTTGCTGCACCTAAGTATATTATTTCTTGTCCTATATGGGCATGAAAAGCATTTCATTCCTTCTTTGCAGCAGCTCTCGGCGTATTTGAAAAATAGTATCAGGAAATCCCTGGTATACACTAGAGCAGCCCCAGTTCTTTCATTGTATATCACACTTTCTGGACTTACTGTCATTCTCCCTGTCCTCCTGTGGGCTCGCTTTGCCCACAGCTTCCCAGCCTTGCAGGTCCCGGGCTGAGCCTCAGCACAGAGCACACCAGTGCTAAGCAGGGAAGGAGAGTTAGCCAGGGTCCAGCTCAGCCTGTAGCTCTCCTTGCCAGATGTTTGAATAAACATTTCCTGTTTTGCCTGAGACCTTCTTGGGATTTCAGCACAAACAACAAATTTTGGCTTTTGCAGTCTTCAAGGAAACTGTGGCTTTGAAACAAACTATTTGAGAAACCAGCAGTGCTCAGGTCCTGCAGTGAGAGCCAACTGGACTCACCAGTCCCAGAACTGCGTTTAGTTTATCTGACAGCTTTTAGTTGTATTTCTAACTGTTCTTCTGAGGGCTACAGTTCATACTTTGAACTGAGTCTTTCCATTTCCTCCAGCAGCTATGGCTTTTGCTGTGGTAACCCTTGTTAGTGACAGCTGCTGAAAAGCATGCCAAGAAGATAGCAAGTCTCTTTAACCATACTGAATGATTTCTAAAGAAATTGCTGGCTTTCACAGGTGTTTCATTTTTTTCAGATTTTAACTTCCATTTCTACTCTGCTCATCCAAACTCCTCCAGCGTGACCTTCATAAGCATGATGGGCCAGAGAGCAAGCTCTGTCGGTCATCTGCCCTGATGTGGCTGTGGGCATCCTGCAGGGCTTACGAGTGGGACTCATGAGGCCCAGCTTGCTGCTTTCTTCATGTATGGTATGTTTAATTTGGTCCATCTTACACACCACAGCTACTCCAGACAGAGAGTGGCAACAACAAGGCGATTTCATGCTACATTGAAATGTGAAACGGGCAACCTGGTGGTGAGCATCTCAACCACACTGCAGATGGGACAGCACTGGGTCAGCAGTGGTACAGCTACAATTAAAAAGATCCAAGTTTACCTCAAACTTTTTTCTTCTGCCTTGTTGGTATGAAGAGGAGGCAATTTTGGTTTTACAACTGGGTTTCAGGCACCAATCAAAATGTAGCTTAAGCACTGCCTTGACACCAGGGCCTGTCACACTCAGTTCTAGCACTGAGCCTCTATTCAGTTGCAAGGTTGGATTGTATCTGCACTGAGAACACTCCAGAGGAGACAGAAACACCCATACCTACAAGTAAGTTTGTCCAAGTGATGTTGAATATCCATCCAGATCTTTCTAAGGCCTTCACTCAGTTTCATTGCTGAACCCACTGCTACTCCCAGGGGAGCATCCTGCAGTGAAGCCATTGCTATCCCCACTGGGAAGAGCTGTTTTAAACTCCCTCAGGGGCTTCTGGTGTGCTTTAGGGTTTAATGTAATTACTGCATCATCTGAATGCTTCAGCCCTCCATATTTTCTATCAAGTTCTCCTAAGTCCAGGCTCCTAAGTGGTTAGGAGGATGCATGCAAATAAAACCAGCTTGTTCATTCAAGCAAGCCAAGACAATTCAAGCAAGCACAGTGTGCTCAACCCCTATGAGACAGACATTGCCCACAGTCAGCGTCCTTCCCTTCTACAGTGGAGGGCAAGCAGGGATATCAGAAGCCACATGGAAAGTACTCATCTCTTCCTGTCTGTCAGAGACGACAATTCAAGGACTTGCAGTGCCAGAAGCTCTTTCAGCCACCTTCAGTGTGGACAGTGGCTATGCATGCTGCCTTATGGTCCTCAGGTATGATTTTAAGGTGTTATATCTTGAGTATTTGGTCTTCAGGACCGCATAAATCTTGGCTCCCTTATAAATATTTGTCCTATTAATTGCCCTAGGTTACTAAAGAGGCCACTGCCAGATCAAGAAATGGAGCTAATGACCTCCGATTGTTCTTCTATTCTTTCTTAGCTACTGAATAGCTAACAGGGACAGGAGCAGTTTGGGACTTCTGACTGTGCTGGAAATGTAAATTATCCCAATCTGCTCTGCATAGAGGACTGTGGACAAGTGCTTCATGTAAGCTTTCTAAAATCAAAGCTCAGGTGTGACTGTCATAACCATGGGAAGGAACAATCCTTGAGATAACTCATGGCTGAGTAACTGATGCCTTGGAAGACAAAGACCAGGTCTCTGTCTGGCTTGTAGCAGGGACCAGGTGGTATGTTTGGGTCACCTTGGTGGTGTACTCATGCAGCTGCTTAGCAGTTGAGCTGCCACAAGTTGAACCAACTGTAAGTCCTCAGAGAACCAGAAGGAGCTGAAAAGTCCCAGATCTTTCTGTTCCTGCACGAGCTGTCACACTGCCCACACCGTCGTGTGGTTTTGTGGCTACCTCAGGCTCTTTTTGTCACATTTCCCCAAAGACAGAACAAAAACAAAAGCCTGGGTCAGTCCAGTAATCCAAGGGGGTTAGTCCAGGCTTACACGCACTTTTATACAAGTCAGAAGCAATTGCACAGAAGTTGCTGGGTTTGATTCCCCAGGACTTGCACTGGGAAGACTCGCTTGCACGTGTTTAATAACTATCCAGACCAGAGGGGTTAACAACTGCTGTTTGAGGCAACATAACTATCTAGAAAGACAGCTTATACAAGGAGATGAAGCTTCACCCTGGCTAGAGTAATGCTGGTAGAAATGAAAGACCCGTCAGTTCCACCCTTTCAGGGCAGGGTGGAGGCAAAGGGCAGCACCTCCACTGGTGCAGCTGGAAGATAAGGGATCCCCAGCCATTTACTCCAGCTCTGTGCACTTCTGGGGTGTCATGACAGGTTATGGCTGCGGCTGAAGTATTACGAAATACTTTATAGAATGTGATTACAGTTATGTTTTATTTCTTCCAATTAAGTAGATATGCCATCAGCTGGCCCTCCATGAGGTTGCTGCACTTGCTCTGAAATGTTATAATCTCTAAGATTACAATGCAAAAGTAGGTGGAATCTGAAGTGCCCTTATTTTTATTAGAGTTTTAACTAACCTTTCAAAGCAAAATAAGTGAAACCATGAGCAAATGGTGTGGAATCACACACCACTTGTGCAAATATCTAAGCTTTGGCCAAATGAATGACAGCGACACCAATATTGTTCATTTGAGCAAACACATGGAAATGTTTGGCTTGGACAAATGCATAGCAAATCATTTTAGCTTTTTCTAAGGAAGTTTATCAGATTTGGCAATCAATCATCTAAGTTGACCAAGGATACAGTGTCTTTGCAATAAATGTTCATGCTTGTCGTCATTAACATCATTTAGATTTTAGACTTTTTCTAATTAAGAAAGGTTCCCACCAGCAACAGCAAAAATCCCCACCACCTCTTTCATTATCTCAGCTTTTCTTCCCTTTAATTACTATTGAGCTCCTGGCTGATTAAATTAGGTTTTTTAGGTCTTTTCTGAAATCTTAGGGAAATTATCTAAAAATCATGAAATCAATTCCCTTACGCTGTTTTAATCTTTTATGTTTTGGGCTCCAAGAGGGACGGGCGGACAAGTGCAGCCCCTCGGAAAAGTGTGCAGCACTAGACTGCTTGCCAGCCTTCTATTGCCTTTGTGGACCATCTGGGTCAATTTCCTTCCAACTAAATGAAATGCAAATAAAAATTCCAGCAGTTTTTCAGCTGCAGGCTGCCCAGCTGATTAGCATGACAGAGGCCGGGAGATGAGGCCTGACCCTGTGCACTTCCCCTCATCTCATTAAGTTGTAACTCTACCGTGGCTGCATTCATGGTGTTTATTGACGCTGAAAGGCGTCTTTATCCAAAACTAGCTAAATTCACATTCAGAGTTTTTCCATGAAGGCTTGCCTGCTACAGCATCCACATGAAAGTGAACCTATTGTAGCTCGGTGATGTGTCCTGCTGATTCCTTAACAATCTGAGCTTTCTCCAAAAATGTTAGATTCACAAGTTTAAGTTCCATTAAAAGAAACTAAATCCCAAACATTTTAACCACTTCGTAGTTTAAAATGTTAAGAGTATAAACAAGTTTCATTCTGACGATGACAGTGTGTATATTAAACTCACACATGAGGACACAATCCAGCCAAAGTACAGTAGCGAGCGAGTGCCTGTATCATGTAGGACTGCAGACAACGGGGTATTATACTTATCCTCACATCCATCAGCAAGGAGAAGGGTATAAGATTCAAGAAGGCAATATCTTCAGCAATTTACAGTGCTCTGAGAGTCACAGATGGACAATGGAGAGAAATACACCTTTCAGCTGCCCACTATTTCATGTCTTGTCGCATCTCTACACTAAAGAAAGGGAAATACTGTGGAACCAAAGCCTGGTGGAAATGAGCATAATAACGATTATGATCCTTTCACCTTTCTCTTGAGCACCATGACTAGCATCATAGCTGGATGACAGCAGTTGCATAGCTAAGACACTGCTGCTAAAGCTTCAGGGTGGACAGTTCTGGTGGGCAGCGCATTTTCCCTGCTGTAATGTTTGAGGGCCAGGTGGGAACTGAGGTAGGCAGACTGTTTCCAGGAGGCATGGAAAGGGATAGCAGCTACTACAGTTTTTGGAAAGGAAAAGCCAAACGTTCATGGTCTCCCTTCCATTTGGGTCTCCAGGTTATACATAGTAAAGACTAACTGCTCTCTTATGGGGCTCCCAGACTGCAAACGAGAATCAGAGAGGGTCCAATCCTGACACCGATGCACTCCTGGAGTCAAAGCCTCAATTTCAATTACTTCTGCTTGTGGTAGCTGGACTGGAAAGAGAGGACAGGAGAATTTTCACTGGACTACTGCCAAGTCTCTCACAAGGTATTTTAAGATTGCATTGGGAAGGAGAGGATACACTTTTTTTTGTTATGGAAAACAGCTTTTTTCGCTTCCACTGTGCGAAGGCAGATATAGGTGAGCAACTGTAGGAGAGTCAGTCAGAGATCAACTCTTTGGATGAGGTAGCAAGAAGACGTTACGGGGCTGTGAGCATCTCATCAAAGGGATTTATACCTATGCCTGGCTAAAAGGTGAAGTCAGTGCATTACACAGACGGGCATCACACCCTGTAAGAAAAAAGGAAAAATCGTATCTACTCCATTCAAAGGTCACATGGAGAAGAGAATATTGAAGGTGATCCCTGCTTGGTTATCCCATGAAGAAATTCAGCAGTAATTTGTCCATGGCTCCTCCTTAGACTTTCCATCTCATCAGGTAATGAGTTCACTTTGCTTCATACATACAGACTTGGACAAACGTTATCTTGATCTGAGAAGTGATACACAATGCTTGGGCAGGAAAATTCATTTTTTTAAGTTTGTGGTACATTAAAGTCTTCCCACTGAGCCACAAGCTATTATGAACATTAAAATAACATTTTGGATAATTTCTTATAATCCTATTGAAGTCAGAGATGTTCTGTTCATTTCCATAGGGTTTTGATTATATTCTTTGCTAGTTTGGCTTAGTTAATTGTTGCCACAACTCCACACGAGGTGGAAGACACCAACTGAACAAACATCTCAACTCTTGGCTATTCTGTTGCTCCAGGTAAGTGTTTGCAGGATAGACGAAAACCACTCAAACGTATCATCACTCCCAGATGTGTTGTTCAAGAATGCTCTTTGATTAGGGGCATGTAAACAAGAGTTTGACTATAAAGGCTTTTACTTGAAAGTCAAGAAGGTGAACATGCAGCAGAGCAGTAGGAGCATGATCTGTTTTGACCACTCGTGTTTTAGCTTTGCAGGCTCTTGGAGACATGTCCCTTCTATATATAAGTTCAGCCTCATCAGTGACAGAACATGACTAAGGCTTGCCTGAAATCAGGAGTTTTAATTGGTTTAGTCAAACCAGTGCAAAGGCCTTGTAAACGTCCTTGTTTCTTTTAAATGCACATCCCATTTTAACTACAGTTAACTGGGAATTAATGTTGTTAAATCAAACCCAAATAGTTTAAGCTGCAGTGAGATTGTCTTCAGTGCACCCTGCCCTGGTGCAAGTAGATGAGTTCAAACACTTGGGTGTTTTATTAGGCAAGATTCATGAAATTCTGCTTTTCAGAAGTAAAAAAGAATTGAAAAGACACAGAGAACTACATTTTTATCTAATCTGCACTGATGTGAGCTTTATTTGCTTCTGGGTTTTCATTTGAACTGATATGGTTTTTAGCAGTTAAAATCGCCTGAGAACGAACCGGTGACTTTCCCATCAGTAGCTATAACATGGTTTGTGCTTGATGCGTTTTGTTATCAACCATGTCAACTTTAAAGCCAGCCTATAATGTTATCAGCAGCTCATGAAGTGTGTTTTTAAATAGCAAGTTATGATAACTGCCACCCGTATAAGGAGTCCCACGATGGGTGGGAGCACACTCAGAGCAGCGAGGAGCCAACTGCTCCGTTGCAAGGAGGCTGGAGGAAGGGAGAGGAATGCTGTGGATACACCTCACTGGTTGGCATTTCATATTGAACTATATCCAAATGCAAAGCCAGCACTTTAAATTTCCTGTCAAATGCACATTTGAATTAAAAAAAAGTGTGATTTAAGATCCTTGAAGGATTTTGCATTGGTAATTCAACACATTTTCATTTTACAATTCATTTAACTTCAATAAAGTGAAAGCATTATAATAAAATGTTAGGTAATAATAAAATATATATGCTACAATAACACCAGTACTGGGGGGAAAAAAAATCAAACCATTATATTTTGACTTTATCAAAATGGAATATTTTACAAAGTTATTAGTATGGAATAATAAAGTCAGGACAAACCACTGCAACTTCTTCTAACTGAAAATTTTCAAGCTTGGTATCTTCCTTGGACACATTTTTATTTTGACAAAGCTGTTTTTATAATAGAAAATTGTCATTAGGAGTTTTCATCCAGGTTCAGTTGTCACTGTTACCCATTCAACAAAATATGGGGGTTCGGGGGTTGTTTCACTTGGGAAGGTGAAAGCAGTGATAGCCATGCTTTTTTCTTTAATGTGTCAGATTATTTCTTTATGATACAAGAGCCAAATACTATTTTCTAGAGCACAGCAGGAAAAGGAAAGTAAACAGTAAAGAAAGAAAAGTGGAGAAAAATTAAAATTCATTCAGAGGTTGAATGATGGTTGGAGCTGGACTTGTCCCGTAGATGAGAAGCAGCGCAGCTACAACCACAAGCCTTGGCTCCAAGGTAACAGAAAGGAGGGACCACAGGAAAAGGAGCAGAGAGGAAAAAGACTCAGAGGCACAGGATCAGGGGAAGAGCCCTGCGCAGGGAGTCTGCAAAGGGACAGAAGGTCCTCATCCCAGTTACTTTCTGCCAGATCAACATAGCAAATGGGACAGTCTGATCTGACAGCAGTAGCAAAAAACCAGTGAGCTTCATCATTTGCCGAGTTTGACAGACTTGATGAATGTCTCATGAGTTCTATTTTTCCTCAGTCCCAGTTCCTTCAGTTCTGAGTTATATGATGTTCTCAGCTTGGGCTAAGAAACAACCATAACGTTGCATGGTGTCCTAATTGTGGAGGAGATTTTGAAAAGGTGGCCGCTATTGGCTGAAACACGGAAAAAGTTAAACTCAGATTTATTATTATTACAGGCATAATTTCTGGGAGCTGGACATATTATTCACTAAAGTCTGGAGCTCTCTATATTGCTTACCTTGGACATAAGATGCAGTAGTGATGCCTACCATCATTCTGAACCTGAAGAGTATCCTGAACCAGCAAAGACACTGTCTTGTCAAGAAACCTGCACTAACTCCCCAGAATACAAAAAACGGAGTTTGCAGGTGTATACTTCACTGCAATGGTGCTGATCAAAAGGAAACATGCAACAGAAGACCTTAATGTCTCTCAAAATACAAGGGAAAAAGAAAGGAAAACTATAAAGCCAGTCTTTGAATTTTCTGGGGAAAAATGCCCAGCTTGGTGGGGGACACTGCAGGGTTGCACAGAGGAGTGGTAGAGGCAGGTCTAGAAACCCCCAGCAGGATGGGTGCAGAACAGGATACAGGCAATGGCCGACAGCAGTAGCTCTGAGGTCGCATGGCCTTGCAAAGCTGTTGCTTATAAATGCCTCATTGGCATTTCTTACATCTTGGTCTTGAATCAGGAGGGCTAATGTCCTTGTGCTTGGGGACTGTTTTTATTTCCTGCTGTGTTTCTGAGGTCCAGATCAATGCAAACATGTTTGTTTGCATCAGACCAAATGTACCCTGCCAGGGACTGGATCCAGGTTTCTTATTCCTCTGCATACAACTTTGGCAGCCGTAGGGCAACGTTTGCAATGAATTGCATTTTAGCAATTCATGGGTCTGAAGTGTGCTTCCTTTTCCCTTGCTTTGCACAGAGAGTGCTCTGCAGTGCATACATGAAAGCCCAGGGTTTCAAGCCGTGCTCAGTGTTCATGGCAGATTTACACTTCAATGTGTGCCTCAGGGACAATGAAGGAGCAGAAATTTCCCTCTATGGTATGACGTTACAGCTCTTCTGCCCTTGTCTGACCCCTTCTGACCATCCTCCTCATCCCATTTCACCTTATCACCCCAATTCCTATTTCTGCCATTGTCACAGACCAATGACAATGTTTCTGTCACAGGCTCCTCTCCAGCCTTGCTGGCTAAGTCCTGGACTCTCTGATCCAGACTCTGTGGCTGCCCAGGCTATCCCATGTACCAGCTCACAGTCCTCACATCTCCACCATACATCCAGTCCTCCCTCCGCAGCATCGCTGGCTCAGTGTACTCCTCCCAGCCGTCCCCTTCTGCCCAGCTCTTACCCCATCCGTTCTCCACCTGGTCCTCCTTGGATGCAGCAGAGAGAGTCCACAGATGTGACTGAGTCTCTCTGAACTTGTATCCCAGGATGGACCTGTCTGGCCCTGAGATGGCGTTAAGTTCAGTAAGTAAGAGTTGTTCAACCCTGCAAAGTCTAGTGAGCACATCCAAAATGTGTTCCTTAAAAGCCTGAAGCAAAATGAGGTGATAGTTAATTTAAAGAGCAAAGGCATAATAACAATCCTTCCTTTTCTTCCTCTGGGGCAAATTCCCAGTCCTTTCTCCAAAGCACATGGTACAACTTCACAGTGAATAAAAATGTTGCATCAAACATGGGCAGAAAAATGTATTTTACTCAGAAATGTCCAACTTGCTGTTATTTGACAATGTGTTGTGCACGAAACACTTGGGCTGCGTAGTCCAAACTCCAGGGTTACAGGGCAGCGGGTTGACAAGAAGTGGGACCAAGGGTTCTTCAAAGTAGAGGTGCCAAGCAATCTGCCATATGGACATGCCTGCTGGTGAACTTTCCTGCTAGTATGCACAGCGGACTGCATACAGGCCAGCACACTTCTTTTAATTTGTTGGTTTTGTGATACATTCCATCACTGTGGTATTTCCCCTTTGAGATCTGACTTTTGAATCTTTGCATACATTTCATAGGACCACACTACTGTAGGTGGCTGGGTAGGACTGGGCAGGAGGGTCAGATACTTCTGTGTAGGTATCTCTCCCTGAGCGTGGTGTCCCATGGCTTTTGCTTTTTTTGGTGAAGATCTCCGTGTTTCAGTGGAGCTGTTTTCAGGCTGGACCTGGACCCCAATGATACACACATTTACAGAATCAAGGAAGTTAGGGATTTAAAAAAAAAAAAAGCTGTGTGGTGGGTTGACCTTGGCTGGATGCCAGGTGCCCACCAAGTCACTCTATCAGTCTCCTCCTCATCTGGACAGGGGAGATAAAATATAACAAAAGGCTCAAGATAAGGACAGAGAGAT
>NW_009204647.1:52218-67813 GCF_000690835.1 Fulmarus glacialis
TTATCAACCCCTTTCTAGCTACCAATACAAAGCACAGCACTATGAGGGCTGCTATGGGGAAAATTAACTCCATCTCAGCCAGACCCAATCAATCTCCACCCCTTATTCTATACCATTTGCATCATGCTTATGTCCCACACAATTTAATACAGATATATATATATATCTTCTAACCATCCAATTTTATTTAATTCTCATTACTGAAATCCCTTCTTATCAACACAACTTAAACTACATACTTAAATCATGTTTATACCCAACATACAGATTTATACATTCTCATTAACTACTAGCCCCTGTGCTTTAACACATAGATATTAATCTCCCATTCCATGGACTTCCTCCACTCCTCCAGATGTTCATAAGAACAGGCTGTGACTTAGGCCCCCATCTGTCAAGATGGGTGCTCAGGACAGGAGAAGCAGTACATTTGATTGTTGGGCACCAACACTGGCTTGGTTTGGGTCATCGTTGCAGTCATCTGGTTCCTTGTGAAACTCACTCTTCGTTGGTTCAGGTCCTTCCTGCTACATTACTTCCTACAACATACAACTCACATAACAGATTATTTTGCCCTGGAGGTTAAATCTCCTTGAGGCACACACCGGGTCTCCCCATCCTTCTGCATTACCCAGCAAGCACAGCCAGGTCCTTGGGTGAAGACAATCCCACGAATGGGTTTGCCTTTTCCCATGGGAGGAGCAATCCACACCGCCTTCCCCAGCCACTTCCCTGTATGCACTACGGGGGCCATATCTCCTCCCACAGTATGTAGGAGTTTTGTTTGGGCAGGACCAGGAGGGTTAGCAGATCCTCTGATGTTAACCAGCCAAATGGCTTCTGCTAAATTTGTATCCCAGTGCTTCCATGCCCCGTTGCCCAATGTTCTCAACATTGTCTTTAACAGTCCACTATATCTCTCAATCTTACCAGGGGTTTGTGGGTGATAGGGGATGTGTTACACCCATTCAATGCTGTGTTTCCTTGCCCAGGAGTTTATGAGGTTATTTCGCGAATCAGTCCCATTGATTCAATTCTTTCTGGGGTACCATGTTGCCACAAAACTTGCCTTTCAAGGCCTAAGATGGTGTTTCGGGCAGTGGCATGGTTTACAGGGTATGTTTCTAGCCGACTAGTAGTTGCTTCCACCATGGTGAGTATGTAGCGCTTGCCTTGCTGTGTTCGTGGCAGTGGCCCAACATAATCAATTTGCCATGCCTCACCAAGTAGAAAACCCAGCCACTGCCCTCTATTCCAGGGGGATTTTACCCATGTGGCTCACTTAATTGCAGCATATTTCACATTCATGCGTGACTGTGTGATGACTCAGGTCCACCCCTTGATCACGAGCCCAACTGTATGTTGCATCTCTCCCTAGATGTCCTGATGTTTCGTGGGCCCATCGAGCTACAAATAGCTCACACTTACACTCCCAGTCCAGGTCTACCTGAGCTACTTCAATTTTGAGAGCCTTGTCTACCTGTTCATTGTTTCGAAGTTCTTTAGTGGCGCGGCTTTTGGGCATGTGAGCATCTATATGACATACCTTTGGGGCTATGTTTTCTACCCGGGCAGTGATGTCCTGCCACAATGCAGCAGCCCAGATGGATTTACCCCTGCGCTGCCAATTGGTCTTCTTCCACTGCTGTAGCCACCCCTATAGGGCATTATCTACCATCCAGGAGTCAGTATAGAGATAGGCTGCTGGTCACTTTTCTCATTCAACAATCTCTAGGACTAGTTGGATGGCTTTCACTTCTGAAAACTGACCTAACTCACCTTCTCCTTCAGTAGCTTCAACGACTTGTTGTGTGGGACTCCACACAGCAGCTTTCCACTTCCAATTGTTTCCTACCACATGACAGGATCCATCAGTAAGCAAAGCATAACGCCTTTCATCTTCTGATAATTCATTATATGGTTAACCACTTCCTCAGGCAATGCTCCAAAACCTCTACCTTCTGACCAGTCCATGATCTACTCCAGCATTCCTGGGCAGCTGGATTTCCCCAGTTGAGCTCTTTGCGTGATCAACACTACCCGCTTGTAGCGGTGGTGGTGTGATGTGTAGAGGGGATGTTTCCTTTGAACATCCAGTGTAGCATGGGCATTTGTGGTGCCAAGAGGAGATATGCTTCTGTACCAACAACTTCTGAAGAAGCTCAAACCCCCTCATATGCTGCTAATATCTCTTTTTCAGTTGGGGTGTAGTGGGCTTCTGATCCTCAATAGTCCTGGCTCCAACACCCTAATGGTCGATCTCGGGTTTCTCCTGATGTTTTTTGCCAGAGGCTCCAGGGGAGACCATGCTCCCCAGCTGAAGTGTAGAGTACATTTTGCACAGCTGGTCCTGTCTGGACAGGCCCAAGAGCTACCACATGAGCTATTTACTTTATGAGCCATATGCTCAAAGGCTTGTTGTTGCTCAAGGCCCCAATCAAAATAGTTCTTCTTTTGGGTTACTCAGTAGAGAGGGCTCACAAGCTGACTATAACCTAGAATACGCATTCTCCAGAATCCCACAAGGCCTAGGAAAGCTTGTGTTTCCTTCTTGTTAGCTGGTGGAGGCATAGTTGCTATCTTATTGACTACATCCATAGGTACATGACGGCGTCCATCCTGCCATTTTATTCCCAAGAACTGAACGTCCTGTGCAGGTCCCTTGACCTTGTTTTTTTTTATGATGAAACTAGCTTTCAGAAGAATCTGAATTACTCTTTTTCCCTTCTCAAACACTTCTGCTGCCTTGCTGCCCCACACAACGTCATCAATGTATTGTAGATGTTCAGTGACATCACCCTGTTCCAGTGCAGTTTGGATTAGTCCATGACAAATGGTAGGGCTGTTGATTCCAGGTGTATTGGACACCCCTCCATGTGAACGTAAACTATGGCCTGCATTCTGCTGCCAGAGGAATTGAAAAAAACTCATTGGCAATGTCAATTGTAGCATACCACTTGGCTGTGTTTGACTCCAGTTCACACTGGAGCTCTAAGATGTCTGGTACAGCAGCACTCAGCGGCCTTGTGACTTCATTCAGGCCACAATAGTCTACTGTTAACCTCCACCGTCCGTCAGAATTTTGCACTGGCCATATGAGACTATTAAAAGATGAGTGAGTCTTGCTGACCACTCCTTGGCTCTCCAGTTGATGAATTGGCTCATGGATGGGAGCCTGGGAGTCTCGGTTTGTGCGATATTGCCGCCGGTGCACTGTCCTGGTAGCAATTGACATCTGCTGTTCTTCAACTCGCAGCAATCCCACAATGAAAGGATCTTCCAAGAGGCCAAGCAGGGGAGATAGCTGCTTTGTTCTTTCTGTGTTCTGGCTACACTAAAAGCCCATCGGTACCCCTTTGGGTCCTTGAAGTACCCTCTCCTGAGGCAGTCTATGCCAAGGATACAAGGGGCCTCTGGGCCGGTCACAATGGAGTGCTTTTCCCACTTGTCCCCTGTTAAGCTCACCTCAGCCTCCAATACAGACAATTCTTGGCATCCCCCTGTCACTCCAGAGATCCAGATGGGTTCTGTGCCCCTATACCCTGATGGCACCAGTGTACACACTTCACCAGTGTCTACCAAAGCCTTATTCTTCCGTGGGTCTAATGTGCCAGGCCATCAAATTCACACAGGCCAGTATACCCGGTCATCCCTTTCCTCCTTCTGGCCAAAGGCAGGGACCCTCTATTCCTGTTCCTGGTCGGAGTATTCACTGCCTGCAGGAAGAACCAGAGTGCACCACATGGCATGTGCCTGGGGCTCCCTTTCCCTCTGACTGGGGCAGGAGAGAACTGATTTTTTAGGGCGCCCCTGACAGCCAAGACGCTGGCCCATAGGGATGAGGAGGTACAGAGATTTTCTTCAAAGTTTTGGGGCCAAGAAGACACTCTCTCCACAGTTGATGTATCCATATCCGGGCAATACATCGCTGCCAAGCTGTTAGAATAGGACGCTGGGGCACTTTGAATCACCTTTCTCCATGTGGCCCTTGTGCACAGGACATCCTCTGGATCTTTGGAGACCTCATCATTGTCTAGGTCACTGTAGATGACTTCCAGCACCGCTAATTCTCTCAGGTACGGGATGCCTTCATCTGCGGCAGTCCACTTTCCTGGGGAGTTCACAAGATCTTCCTTGAATGGATATCTTGCCCTCATACTTGACAGGAGCCATCTCCAGAGACTGCAAATTGCTGCCTCTTTTCCAACTCCTCTCTCAATTCCCCAATTTCTAGCAAGGGATCCCAGCTGCTGTTCCCTTACCTTCCAGTTGCTGACTGTTGTCCCCGTTATCCCAGCATCAGAGCAGCCAGGCAGCAATCTGCTCACCTGGCTGGAGGTTGTAATCTTTCTGCATGTCTCGAAGTTCTGATGAGGTCAGGGACTGGGTGGTTTCCACTTCCTATCTGAATTCTCTCACTCCTTCCTCAAATGTCTTTGTTGAATGACTGGCTTCTTGATCAAACCTTTCCTCTTCTTCCTTCCGTACTAATCGATGATATGGACCTGTTGTTTTCCTTGTCCACTGTGGTTTTTTTTTTCCACTACTGGGGCAATTACTGTAGTTATTGTTGTTTGGGTCCCTACCTCAACCACAGTCCTCTGAGAGTACTGAACTGTGGCTCAGTAGGCACAGGCCAGGCCCCAGTACGGTGCTAGAAACTGCTCGCTTTCCTTGTGGTAGGCTAAGCAGCCTTATATCAGGTGGCACGTCAGTTTGTCAGGGTTGCTTGCCTGTCCAGGTGTAAAGTCCCAGGTTATGGGAGGAGATAACCATCCTAGGAACCTGCCCAAACCCTTCCACACACCCTGCCACCCAAGGACCAGCAGCCTCAGCGCACATTTCAGTATCACCTCACACAAAATTTGTCTTCTCTCACACAAGGACGACCCCAGATTCCACAAACCTCATAATATGTTAACAGTGTTAAGTAGTAATATTAAACAGCTCACTTAAGGGTGAACAAGGACCTCGTGAACCTGCATAATAAAACCATCGACATCGGGTACGAAGAAGAAGATGTATTCCCTCAACCTCTCCATGAGATAGCTCCCCCAGCAGAGCAAGGCCATCAATGCCAGGGCAAAGCACATAGCCATTGTTTGTACTACCATGTTCCCAAGCTCAGCAAAATAGAGATAAGCAGTGCAGCCAACAAACTCTGTGACCTGCACAGGAGCTTGCCACTTAATAGCTACTATAGCTATAGCACGCTTAATACAAAACTGCCATTGTCTCGTGCCCCATGTTGGGCACCAAAAAGGACTGTGGTGGGATGACCTTGGCTGGATGCCAGGTGCCCACCAAGCTGCTCTATCACTCCCTTCCTCAGCAGGACGAGGGGGGAGAAAATAAGACGGAAAAAACCACATTGGTCAAGATAAAGTAAAAGCAAAGGCCGCGCGCAGAAGCAGAGGAAAACAAAAGTTTTATTCTCTACTTCCCATCGGCAGGCGATGTCCAGCCACTTCCCAGCAAGTAGGGCTTCAGTACACATAGAGGTTGCTCTGAAAGACAAACATTGCAATAACGAATGCCCCCCCCTCCTCCTTTCTCTTAGCTTTCATCGCTAAGCAGGTGTCATATGGTATGGAATATCCCTTTGGTCAGTTTGGGTCAGTTGTCCTGGCTATGTCCCCTCCCAAGATCTTGCCCACCCCCAGCCTCCTGGTGAGGGGAGAATGTTGGAGAGACAGCCTTGATGCTGTGTGAGCACTGCTCAGCAGCAGCCAAAGCAAAGGTGTGTTATCAACACCTTTCTAGCTACCAATACAAAGCACAGCACTATGAGGGCTGCTATGGGGAAAATAAACTCCATCTCAGCCAGACCCAATACAAGCCAATATTCTAGGGATACTCTAGGTCATCTATCTAGCCCATTACACAGGATAAATTTAATCAAATAAGATAAATTGAATCATTCAGTTGAATAAAGGATGAGTCCTTTTTAAAGGCACTCTGACTTCGTGGAAGACACAAGGAATAGAAAGTTGCCTTATAGGCTCTCTGTCTTCAGTCTTCCCTTTGAGAACTGCTGCTGAATTGGCAATTCTGGATCAAATAAAACAAACAAATAAACATTTATAAACAAACAAGCTTTTTTCTCTCCTCCTCCAAACTTGACTCATTTTGTTGGTTTCACTGGTCCACACATTTAATCACAATCTGAAGATTGTATATGGCCTACCTGTTGGATTGTGCAATGTATGCAAATTGTCACATGTATCAATTTTTTTAAAACTCTGTTAACATGAAAATGAAGCAGCTTAGATTTTTATAGTGTTCAGCACATGACTTCAGTATTGCATGAACCTATTTATTTTCATAGTTTTTATATAGGATCTGTACTAATAATTCAGGATCCATATTATTAATTTAGTCATTCATAATGCAACACCTGATGCATGTTCTTAACTTCACTTGTTTCAAAGGGACTGCTCACATGTGGAAAGCCAGGCATGTGCAGGAGAGTTTGCAGCCTTGGGTAATGTGACTGCAGTGTGGTTACAGTCATTGCCCGGAGGTGGAATGTGACTCTGACAGATGATACCATAGAATCATAGGATAGTTTGAGTTGGAAGGGACCTTTAAAGGTCATCTAGTCCACGCCCCCTGCCATGGGCAGGGACATCTTCAACTAGATCAGGTTGCTCAGAGTCCCATCCAACCTGACCTTGAATGTTTCCAGGGATGGGGCATCTACCACCTCGCTGGGCAACCTGTGCCAGTGTCTCACCACCCTCATCCTAAAATGTTTCTTCCTTATATCTAGTCTGAATCTACTCCCTTTTAGTTTAACACCATTGCCCCTTGTCCTGTCGTCCTGTCACAACAGACCCTGCTAAAAAGTTTGTCCCCATCTTTCTTATAAGCCCCCTTTAAGTACTGAAAGGCTGCAATAAGGTCTCCCTGAAGGCTTCTCTTCTCCAGGCTGAACAACCCCAACTCTCTCAACCTTTCTTCACAGGAGAGGCGTTCCACCCCTCTGATCATTTTTGTGGCCCTCCTCTGGACCTGCTCCAACAGGTCCATGTCTTTCTTGTGCTGAGCGCTTCAGAGCTGGACACAGTACTCCAGATGGGGTCTCACCTCACATATATGTGGTTGAGTTTTGGGGTGAGGTCCTAGGGATATGAGGTTGCCCAGCCAGGGGATGAATTGCCAGCTAGAGATGCCTACCTCCCTCCATGAGCTATAGCAGCAGCCTAGCTGACTCACCTACTCTTGACTCCAACATTTTGGGCAGCCAAAGGTGGACGTCATGACTCCCATCCTTACATAGTCAATGAGCGTGCAAGGTGTTTCTGGAGGTCCATGAAGGAGGTTTAGGTAACTGCCAGGCAGAAGGGGATGCCTCTGTACTTCCAGGGGATGGCAGGGGCCACCTTCAGAGGGTATCTGCTGCTGGTTCCTGCTTGGCAGTGAGGGTCAGCCAGCCTTCCCCTTCCTCCCGCTTCCCCTTTCCAGCCTCTGTGTGTTGGAGATTGTATGCTTGTATATAACACCACAAACCTAGTTAGTGTTTGTTCTGCTAAGCCCGTGCTTTGGTGCCTTGAACTCCCACTTGCTGAAGTGCTTTCACTGCGTCAGGACTCTTACTTACAATACCACTCTGTGCCATCTGTGGCCAACAGGTGACACAATGGAATGGGCATTAGCAAAGGCCTGTTACTTTGATTTCACCACAATCCTCTTCAACCCCTCTTTCCCGTGCGCATCCCACTCCCTGCCCCACCTCCCCCATCTCAGCCAGACCCAGCTCCGGCCCTGGTTGCTTTTGCAGATCTGCAGGTCGCAGAGATGGTCCCCTGTGACCAGGGATGTGCCATCTGGCCACCCTCCTCTCACCCAGGCTTGAGGGCTCATATCTTCAATGTGGAAAATCCGATGAAACAAATCCATGATGCAAACATGAACACAGACTCAGTTAATCTCTCTGAATTTTGTACCACCCAGTTTTGGCACCTCTCTCTTTCCAAAGTCCAGCAGCAAGGTCCCAAATGTCCCACCATAACTGTGTGTCTTTTGACCAAAGCTCAAAACACCTCAGAGGCTTTCTCTGCTGTGCTGCTCAGCTTTCTTTGCCCACAGCCCCTCGATGAACATCTGCAGAGCAAAGGCACGAGCTGTCTTTACCTACCAAATGGCACCAGCAAAGGTGCTCTTGTTTGCATTCAGTCGCCAGCCAGACCTTCCCAATGCTTTATCACAGACAGCTGATATTTCCTCTCCAGACTCCCTGAGTTTTGTCCATCAAAGCAGCAGCCAGTGTTGTTTTATGATGTGTTGTAAAACTACCATGCTACCCTGAGTGTGTTCAGCGTGGCTGCCTCATTTATCACTGCTCAGCCTTCACACTGGGACATCATCCATCACTGCCTCCTTAGAGCTGGGAGTCAGAACCTGGTCCGTATTGCTGCCATAGCCCAGAGTCATGCGAACACTCATCAGCAGGTCCCTTTGTCCTCAGGCTTTTTTTTTTTCCAGGAAATGTGACTTCTTCTTACATTTAGTTCCCAACCAAGACTCCAGAATAGAAAACTAAACTTCAAAATTCAATTGACTGTGCCTAATGGAGGGGATTTTAATGTGTAACCTTTGACCCTTATCTATTATTGATGGAAATAAAGAGGTTTTTTGTTCCATATTTGAAGTTAATTGTAAGAGAAAAATTTGGAGGTTTTAATTTTTTGATTCTAATAGTGACCTCCATGTCCATTGTGAAACCATGAATAATCACTGCTTGAGAAAGGCATTTCTATGAGCAATCTAGAAAGTGGACAAAGGAACCTTTGAGACAGTTTCATATGTAGAAAAAAAGCTCAGGAATATATTTGTGTCTGGTTTTCTTCTTGTGCTATAGAAAGACAAGTGTCCTTCCTTTTATAAATTGCATTAATTAATTGCATTGCACTTATGTCCTTGTCTCTCACAAACTTGTTCATTATATTCTAATGATAAAACTAATAAGCAAAACCTGTAAAATGGTTAAAAATGTCAGCCAATGTAAAATCTGTAAATGCAGAGCCTTCTCCTACTCCTAGTGTCATCAAAGGTAAAAATACCATTGATTTTACCAAGTCTGTACAGTAAGGTGGATGTATTGTGCTGGACTTACCGTGGAAAGGGGACTTCAGTTGTTTCTCTGCTTTAACACTCTTGTTCTTCAGTGTTGTCCTACTTCTGGGTGCACTGGTCTCTCATGGATAAGGAGGTAGCGAACGTGACTCAGGCACCTCATAATTCTCTCTTTGGGATTTAGCCTCTTGTGTTGGAAGAAAGCAGTATTGTGTGCAGCTTGCACGGCAACTGCCCTCTAGGAAAAGCTGTGGCACATAGCAGCGAGCATATACTCTGCTTCATGCTCTTTTTTTGGAGGTGAATCTTCAGAAAAGTGACCTTCTGGGAAGTAGCCACAGATGTGCAGATAGACGGAGACCACGCACTAGTTGTGGCTTCCTCTGCTGCAGGATTGGTGTGAGTAGTGCAAGTCGCACTCACGGTTGTCAGTGATTTCCCAGCATGAGAAAGCTGAATTTAAGGTCCCAAATCCTTGTTATTTCTTCTGCAAAATGGTCAAAACCCGGAAAATTATTACGAGTAGAAAAAACAGTATTTAAGTTTTAGATGTATTGTTTTTCCATTGTAGCTCAGCTCTCCGTCCACTTGATAACTTGGAAACAAAGTCACAGACTCAGCATGGTGAATTTGGATGGTCTGGCTAGGAAGAGGATGCGCTTGTCCCCGTGGGTGGGTTCCCTTCGCCTTCCAGGGCTGCACCCACCCCAGAAGTAGTGCAGCGTAGTAGGGGCAGGTGTGTAGCCTGAAGCCACCAGTGCTGCAACCCCTTCTTCTACATTCATTTTTAGATGAAGGGCTATCTTCTGAACAAGCTTTGGAGTGGTATCTTGGATCAAATGTCTCCACTGTGCCTCTGCTTTGTTTCTTCTCGAGGGGCCAGTAACTGCTTCAGACCCTCGTGTCCACATTTACAGGTTGGAGCCCACTTGATGTGCCTCTTGAGCAGAGCTTCCCATTTTGCTTTTCTCCAGAAGGCACCTGGTTCACACACACTCAAACCGTTCTGTTGACCAAGCCCAAGTGTGATACAAGGAGATGGTGGGGGGATTGCTTCAAAATTGCGCTATTGCTCCCTACAAAAACGTTAATGTAAACACAGCCTAAGCGTGATGCATTGCCTGACATGAGGTCCTACCTTGGGTTTAGTCACACAAGACTTCCCCCTGTCTGGAGGACCCCTAAAGTGCTCAGCAGCTGCTGCTGTTGCTATTGGCACCTTCAGGACACGGGGAGGATGGCTGGACAGTGCTGGACTGTGTCCCCAGTGTCAGAATGGGAAATAAAGCTTTGTGAAGATAAACCATGAAGGGGAAGGAAGATTGGAGACTTCTGAACCTTATTCCTTGTGTTGGTGTGGAGAACAACACAAAACAAATCCACTGAAGAGTGGACAACAACAAAATGCTGGAAAGCATTGCAAGGTGATAGATATTCAAAAACCAGTGAAAGCAATGGCAGTTCTTCCACTGACTTCAAAGCACAATTGACCAGGAACCTGAAGATGTGGTAATACTTAAGAAATACATTTTAATTTGAGGCAAGGAAGCATAGATGTAGTACTTTTTCCCCTTGCAAGGACCCACAGTCTCTCAGCAACATTTTTATGAAAAGTTGGAGATTTTTCCAGATGCGCCATTTTTTTAAAAGATCAGATTAATGGGTTATTTTTTTTGTTTGATGTTTCTCATCTTTGGATGTTCACTGTGTTCTTTGTTAGTTTTTAATTCTAATGAAAGATGTGCCTCAGTCTCCTCAGCCATTCTGTGAGACTCTGCTGGGGGCATTTTTCCATGATTGAGGGAGAATTTATCTTGATTATTACCTCATTTTTGTTATAAAATTTTAAATAGTAAAAATAGTATTTGTTGAAACTGTGGGGAACATGATCATTCAAATATCTAGTATTCTCAGATGCCACTAAACTCTTCAGAAGGTTGCTTTTTTCTGCAAGAAAGCATAATCCATAAATTCCAACTGGAGAAAACTGACAGTTGCCCTTCTCTCGCTCTGTCCAATTTACAGATGTGCCAGTTTTCCTTTGAAAGTGATGATGGGCACATGGAGAATAGTGGTGAGCAACAACCAGCTTGAAAAAGGGAGGTTTGTGTTGGTTGGTTGGTTTTTTTTATGGTGGGATATTATTAAGTTATACTGAAAAAGATACTTTAACATATGAAAACAGTAGAAAAACAACCTTTGGCAGTTTTCCTCTCTAGCTGTGAAGCCATCTGACGCTGCCAACCTGAAGCAATGCAAAACCATGAGGGAAGGCTCAGAAATACGTGGTATTTGGCTTCCATGTGTTACATTTGCATTAATAGTACTCATCTCTTGATTTTGCTAGACCTTAACCTTTATGGGTTAAGACCCTAACCTTTACAGGTTCACCTACCGACTCCGCAAAACGTTCCCATGAAGTGAATTGGTGGAGTCTCAAGCTCTCTTTTCCTTAAAGTGCCAAGAAAGCCGCCACCTGGGACCTCATGCGGGTGGCTTCGCAGGGAGCTGTTGTGCTCAGGCAGGCAGGTGCGCACACCCTCGGGTATGGCATTGCTCACCCGTTCCCTCTGCCCGCCTTTAGACAGCATCAGTGCTTGTCCCTCACAGGGGGCAGAGGAGCTGCTTCTTCCTTCTTCTCTTCACAGCCATGAGGGGAAGAACAGTGAGATATTTGTTGATACACAAAACATTTAGCCACCAGCCACTTCTGTCCAGTCCCCAGCATTAACAAAGATACATTCACTGTTATGTTTGCAAACACCAGAGATCCTATTTTTTCTTGCAGTTAGCTTTCCAGTTTCCTAACAGTTTTATAATGATTTCAAGTATCTCTCCACCAGAAATATCCCATTTACAGGGGGTTGCCCCAGCTAGGACTGCTGCACTGCACAGACTGGCTTCAGCTGCTGTGGAAGGGCGCTGGGGTGAAGACCTTCTTCACTGAGGTGAAAACCCAATAATTTAGAGTGCAGCAGCACCTTTCCTAATGCCTTGCTTGGACCGTATTCTTCCAACTCTCACGCCATCGTGCTTTTAGTGAGACACTGTGATAAGTGGAGCTGCATTGCCGTCTTCCCAGGAACAGGTTATGCGGGTGCACTCACAGATTCGAGACTAGTGCAACCAAAGGGAGTCAGGCTTCTCCTCTGACCCACCGAGCTCCAGATTTTTCCCTTGTATTTTAACACACATAAATATGGTAAAGAGTTACTCTCTCTGTTTCGGAGTTCTCCATCCTCTTCACTATTCATTATTTTACAGTTTTTTTGAATGCTGTGCTAACCAGAACAACTTTCTGTGGCTTTCACTTCCTCCTGATTTGCTGTATTTTATATCTCTACCGTAAGTGTATTTCCGAGCAAGTGTGTAATAAAATATGTGAGAGATCACGATGTACCAGATACGTTTCCCCGAACAAGCTCCCCATGCAGGAGAAATCATTTGCCTCAGTATCTAAAATGCTGCCACAGGCACCCAATGTTAAAAATTTCTCCACATCAGCCTGCGTGCTGAATTAAGAGAAAGCACACAAAATAATGCAAGCATGTCACAAGGTTTTTGTCTTCTGCTCTCCGTGGACCCATCTCTCCCATCTGCACAGAAGGAGGATGCTTGCTTGAAAAAAATGCTCTTTTTGAACAGCATTTCGGGAAGGACCTAATTCCTCCCCTCCTCTCTGCTGGAGAAGAGCAAAATTGTCTCCAGTTTGATTTACATTTGATATCTGAGCTGCTCCAGGATCTCTGAACCTGAAAGAAGAGCTGCAAATGCTGTGATAAAATGTCACTCTGCCAGCTTGGGCTTCCACACCCTTGGTTTGGGCCCAGCTTGTGGAAATAGAAGGCTTTCAGGGCTGACCCTGGGGGAGTCTGCTGCTGTACAAACACCCGGTCGGAAGGTGGTTTCTGCCCTGAGGAGCCTAAGGAAGAGCCAGAGGATGGAAGTCGAAAGACAGACTGAGGGGCAGTGTGTGTGCAGGAGGGGTTGCATTTCAAAATGTTGTGACATTACACACTTCACTGTTTCTTTTGGCCAAAAATGTGAACCAGGCTGCTACTAGTGGCGAAATGACATATAAACAACCCAATGCTCTCAGAAGAGTCAAAACTTTATTGTGACTTTTTTGTTTACATGGTTCAGGGACTTAAATAGTAGGAAATAATAGGGAAAATTTATACTGAGGGCTTCATTTATGTCTCACACCAGGTTTTCATAACTCCAGGACTTTAGGGCAAAGTGTAGATTGCCATTGTCACAGTACCAAAAGACCTGCAAACACACACAGATGTGCACACGCGTGCACATGCGTGCACATTCAGCTGTCCCAAGCCCTTCTCACAAGCACTCGTTTGCTGGTGCTTTCCCTGTGTGCAAGCTCTGTCTGTGTGTGCAAAGGCTGAGGTGAAGCTTCAAGTAAAGACCGGGAAACAGGTTTCATTTCTAATTTGGGTGAAGTTACATGTACATGTTTCTCACCATCCAGCCAGCAGTACTCCAAACGTGACTTTCCCTTCCTTTTCATTTACTGGTCCAGCAACTACAGTGAGTGAGCTCTGTCTGTGCAGGAGTGAGGTGCAGACCCTGCCTTGTCCTCAGACATGGCTTTCCAAATGGCCAAGTCAACAGTGAAATAGCAGAAAAACCAACTCAAATCCATGCACCCAACAACACGCTGAGGAGGGTCTATTTCATGTCCTTTAATTCCAAGTGGGACAATATGTGACTTGGCCAAGTGAAACCACCACAGCAACAGTCTGCAGTGTGCTATTGCTGCTGGTACATGTCTGAACCCCACCGTGCTGTGCTGCCCTGGACCAGGTTTCTCTGGTACAGTGATGCTCAATGCTTTAGCCTTCCAGTACATGTTAGTTAAGGAACAGACAGCTGAGATTTTTACACTTTTAAACTTAGGGAGATGCCCCACTTGAGTACCCCACAATATTCCTCATGACAGTCAACACAAATCTGAGATGCTTTTCCGCAGAGGTGGGCATTACCCTGTGAAAATTACATGCTGAAAATGCAGAGATGAGGAAATTGTTAGAAAACAGCTGGCAGAGGGGAGGAATGTGTGTGTTGGGGAGGCGGATGGGAGGACGGCTGTGTGCACCCTTACAGTTTAGTGGGGGTTTAGTGGGGGCTTATGCAGGCACAGCTTTACCTGTGGGGCACTGAGGGGATGGAGGGTAATAAGTCTTTATCTTTCCTTATTTTGCCTCCCCCATCCAGTGCCACACATGCTCTGGTGTGGCGGTAGCAGAGCTCTTCCTTTTGCCCACACTCACACCTTGGCTGCCTTCCCCCCTCTTACGGGAGCTGCAGCAGAGGTAACACTCCCCCGTTTCTCACTTGTGAGCATAGCTGGAAGGGACACCAAAAGGACATGTGCAAGGGGTGTTGAACTTCTGCTGCTTTGCCCGCATTGCCTGTGTTGAACAAGCCCATATAACCAGGAGAAATAAGATCTGAATGTAAAAGAAACACAGAAAACAAGAAACTATTCTTAAAATCCCTAGCAAAATTTCCATGCTGATTTTTCTGAAAAAATAGCTTTGTCAGCTGCTACAGATAACAGCTACTATTTGAGCATTTTTCTAAAAGACTGCACCTCTTCTTCTGTTAAATACGCATCAGTGCTAATAAAAATCTGAAAAATTCAAATCACAGGACACAAGGATCAGTGTCACAAATGCAGACCAGAGAAGATTCATTTCACAATCCTAGTGATATATAGGGAGCCAGGAGTGCTAAATGGCAATTTGTGACAGAGATGGGACAGGACCTGTGATGTTTCCCAGGCAGAGACCCCACTGACAGCAGCTTCTGGAGTGACCAGAGGTCTGCAGAATGAGTTGGTCTCAGAAGAGCACTAGAGTTGTATTCATCCCTGACAAATAGTCTGAGATAATGTAACAAACAGCTGAATTATATTCTGCATGCTGGTAGGCTTCATGGGGCCCACAATGGTGATTTTCAGCCTCAAGCATTGCATTTTTGTGTGTTTGTGTTTTGGATTTTTTTTAATGTTTTACTGACATCTTCGGTATTTCTTTGGCTTTGTTTTTCAGGGAGAGGGAAACATTTGTCATGACTTTGACTCTGTATTAGCAACCTTCACCAGGCATTCAGTCTACTTCTGGGTGTGCTTTACATTTGATTAGCTGTCATGTCTGCAAAGTATTTTTGGCATCTAATTTAGATTGCAAACACCCGCCTCAAAGGAGCATCTCATTTACAGACAAGCTTGGGGCAGTCCTGAATATACAGGCACAGACATACACGTACTCTTGTGCTCCTTTTCCCTATCACATGCAACCAATACAACCATTCACTCTAAGGTCTCTGCCCTTCAAAGGGAGATTTTACTGTTGATTTAAATCATGTTACGCTATGAAGAGGCAGAGGAGCCTTTCTGAAATATGCAGCAACACAGAAGTTGTGGAGCTGTTGCCACCACAGACACCGAGCTTGAGGGCTGCTGGCTATGGCCAGTGCCGTGTGCTGCCGACACCCA
>NW_009204647.1:67844-74780 GCF_000690835.1 Fulmarus glacialis
AGCCGGCAGGCGCTGCAAAGCCACCGGCCCCGGCGCCTCGGAGGCTGTCCCCCCGAGGAGCAGTGCCCTCGCCCTGCCACAGCTCACTTCGGCGTGTGCTGCACGGCAATGGCCACGGGACAAACGGGGGATCCCCTTTCACAGCCACACACAAACATCCCCTGTGTGAGAAAAAGCGGTGGCGGAGAAAAGGTCAGCAGGAGAGGCCGAGGGGCAACGAGAGGCTGCACCCCCCAGCCGAGCGCGGGGCTGGGGGAGCACCGTGTGTGCTGCTTGTTCTTTCCAAACCTGCTGGGGAGAAACAAACGACTCTGACCCCGGCCTTGGCTCTGGGACTGCTGGCCCCTCCAGGGATGGCTTGGGAAAACTAGGCGGGGACTCCTGGAGAGCCTCTTCAGGTGCCCCTGGAGTCCCAGCTGGCCATGCAGGAGGGCGACTGGTGGGAGCGGGGCTGGCCACGGGGCTGGTCCGCTCCGGGGACCCCAGGCTGGGATGGGGCCCCTCTGCTGCACCGTGACCACGATCAGTCCTGGGATGGACCTGCCATGCTGTGTGCTGCCCTCCCCACAGGCCACAGCCAGAGCACCTTAAAGAAAATTCATGTTTCCAAAAATGGGACAGTCAGATCCTTCAGAAAAGTGTGTTTCTGCTGGGTCACCCACCACGCCAGGGGAGCAAATGACTGACACACGGATACACACCCTCGTGCAAGAGCATGGCATAAGACAACCAAAGTCCTGCACTTGTGCCTTCTCACGGTAGCACTTTCCTCTTCCTTCCTGACCCTTTTTTATTTCCTCTAAGAACCACACCTGTACTCTGCTGAATCTACTGCTTAAATAACACAGGGTAAAGCTGTCAGACACTTTCTCTCACTTTTAAAATTAAATTTTGATGAGCTTGCAAAAAGATGGTTAACCCAATCACCCCAGGCTGTGCAGGAGCAGGAGTGATGGCCCTGGGGCAGGGACAACGTGTGGGGTCCAGAGCCCCGGGAGGCCTTGTCCCCAGGCCGGGGCAGTAACAGCCTGCAGCTGCAGCACTTGCAGGTCCTCTCCTGTCCTGACACACCTGAGGAGCTGAGCCTAAGTCCCAAAGTCTGTGGGAAATAAGTCAGTCCTGCAGCTTTGCTGCCCTGAGAGAGACACGTATTTGTGCTCACTGTCCGCCTCTGTATATGTGTGTGTGTATAAAAAATTATAAATGCTGTGAACTGTACTTAATGGGTTGCTGAATGGCTGTGCCTCATGGAAGTTCTGCTAACCCTGTATATTAAAGTAACTTTTCATTTTAAGTACCATAGTAAAGCCAAAAGGTACGTGCAAGAGAAATGATTAGTAATCAAGTCTAAAAATAACTGCCCAAAATATCTAAAATAAGGGAGAGCTGTAGGATTGCTTTCTGCCTATGGAAGCACTCAGTGTTGCAAATGATTTGGTTATTATCTCTGCTGAAAGAAGCCGAGCTTCTCTAGGCCAAAAATAGCACTCTGAACAAAGCGCAGATGGACCAGCCGATGAAAAAGCTGGTACCCTAAAGCAGCTCAGCCCAGGCAAGTACCCTGGGCAAAGGGAAGAGAGGGCACTGCAGCTTCATGAAGAGGATGATGGTAAGGCGAAGACTTGTGAGCTACAGCTACCAAGATGACTGCTGTACTGGAGAGAGAAGCCCAGCAGTACCCAGGCTGGTCACAGCCTCCTCCAAAATGCTGCTTCCTTTACTTAAGAGAAATGTGCTTCCTATAACTGAGAGATGCTGCAGGATCTTGCCCAGAACAGCAAAGCAAATTTGGTTCAGGAGCCTTCCTTCGCTGCTTCAGCCCTAAAAAAGGAAGATGTAGTTTTGAGGCCATTGGTGGTAAAGAAAACCCCATCCCTTCTGAAGGGTGGAAGATCTTTCCTGACGTGAGGTTGATTATACTGCTGGAAAGGAAGAGATTCGAGGAATGAAAGCCAGAGAGTGTCCGCAGGAAGAAAGAGATGAAAACTCGTGGCAGACACACGCTAGTCTGTTTTTTCTCGCTGTAGGCCAGCTCCTCTGTTAAAGGGGGTAAAACTGAAAACGCAAGTAGGAGGTTTAGTGCCGCTTTTCCTTGCTCTGCCTTTGCCAGTACTGAAGAGTCTTTGTGGGTACCAGCAAGGCTGCAGAGAGGGCTCTGCACTGCATGCCTCCCGCTGGCCCAGAGATGGCACGGGGAGAGGTGTCTACGTGATGACTGGGGAGCATTTGCCAGGATGTTTAAGCTCCTTTACACGACCCTGCTTTCTCTGTTTGGTGAAGCCAAGTCTGCGGCTATTTTAATGACAAAACAGCTGGAGGACGTGCATTGGCCATAGTTTTGCCCTTCAGACATTGCTGTAATAATGATGCTCTGCCTCCAGAGAGTTCCCTGTCTTTTCCTTAAGCAACCTGGCCAGGATACTATTTAGCAGAGAAGATCTCCTAGGTGCTGTTGTGTGTACTTAAGCATATCGATGAACACACCGAAAGCCAGCCTGGGTACTGGAGGGTTCTGACACCCTCCCCGCTTCCAAACCCTTTCCAGCTGTTTTTAACCATGAAGAAAATTATTTCAATATTTGATCTAAGCTTGGTCATGAAAAAAAGAACAAGTAGAAGTTTGGTTAAAATCTCTCAAGAAGAAAAAGGGATGGTTTGTGCAATTGCTGAGTTTTTTCAATTGATGCTGGAGGTTGGGTCTAAGTATTTACTCATCTCTCGGCACAATTGGTCTCCTGATATATGTAGAAATTTCTGAAATTTCTCTCCTCATCTTACTTGATTGCAACATTGATTTCTCCCCAGCCTGTTCTTTATGGCAAGATTAATTTATTATTTCATTTTATGTGTCTGTGATCAAGACAGTAGAGTCTCCTAATCTGTGGCAGACAAAATGCTGTCCTTTTGTGGCATTTTTTTTCGCCCAGCCATGTGTCTGGGCAACGCGAAAAATTTAGAGAAGATACTATCAAACCTAGTTTGATCTTTTGGTGGGGATAATTGGAAAACCTCATTCATCAAGACTCAGACCTCTTCTCTCACACTTCTGCATGAAAAGCTATAGAAGAATTGCTCCATTTACTGAGATAGTGATCTGGCTGAAGAGAAGAAAACAAAGACAGTGAGTGAAGATGGTGATGGAGAAATTGATAGACACCCTGAGGAAGAGGAGGTAAAGTAAGGAGAGCACCTAAAGAAGGAGTGAAGTTGGAAAACTGGAAGGAAAAGTTAGAAAATACAGAGTAAAGAGGAATGGCTGACTAAAATCTAATGGATCACTTTGGTCTTCCAGGACGCATTTTTTAACACACAGGGTTCTAATTCGTTTCCATACTCTGGGACAGGAGTGCCGTTAAAGGGCTCTGACCCCACCTGTACAAGCTGCTGAAGGTATCAGAAGAACAATGATTCAAGTGTAGAAGTCAAAAGTGGGAGAAACCATGGAGTAGAGGGGCTCCACACAGCCTGCTCCCAGCTGCCACACTGTGCAACCCCGTGGCTTTTGGAGGGTCCATGATTCCAAAATTAGCAGCCTCCACCCGTGAGAAAAGACAACAGCTGAGACAGAGCAGTACAGAGAGACACCACGAGTGGGCTTCACCTGGACACACGCATCTGCGTTAGGCATTTAGGGATTCTTTGTAGTGCCAGACAGGCATTTCTGGTGGGATTTATTTCATTTTAAGGATTTCTGAAGTCAGTCAAATGAATCCCTCCCTGCAGGTACTTGTTTCTCCCCACTGACTGCAAAGGGAGCCAAGGGCGACGAGCTTTTATGAAGACTCCCTCCTCTTAAACCAGCACATTCCCTATATGTCTGTAATAGGTACAGTGAAAGGTAACACACAGTAGCACTACATGGAGAATAAAGTTTGACAAAGATTATTTCATTTTTTACAGGGGATAAAGAATATTTTGAATGGTTGCCGATAAGCATTTATACTGCCACAAATGTATCCTTTCTTAGGCACGTATTTCACAAAAACTGCAAGAGTTGAAGTTCAAGAGTCTGACAAGTTCTGTGGGATTCCTGAAGTTCATGATATCCAACTTGTATTTTGGAATATGCTGTCTTCCCGTTGAACTTCACTGGCACAAGGCTCTTAACTTGGGATAATGTCTTTCATAGAGTTATCAGAGCACACAGCTTTGGGTTATCTTCCCAAAACATGAGACAGCCCTGCTTGGGATCATGTGATGGACAGTATCTCTGAAGCACGGTGGA
This sequence comes from Fulmarus glacialis, assembly GCF_000690835.1. Taxonomy (NCBI): domain Eukaryota; kingdom Metazoa; phylum Chordata; class Aves; order Procellariiformes; family Procellariidae; genus Fulmarus; species Fulmarus glacialis. Next base: position 72,070 of record NW_009204647.1, read on the forward strand.
GGGGACCACCTTCGCCCATAATGGAAGGGACTGGGTCATTAGACTAAAGCCAAGAAGTGAGCTCCTTCAGGAGAAACTTTGAGTCTCCTTGCTTGTGCACATCCCCAGCAGTAGCTCAGCTGTGATTCTGCACACCAGGTACACAGGGCCACAGGACAGGAGAGTCTTTGTCACTGCTCTCCACATGTGGAAGATGAAGATCAAACAGCAAAAGGGCATGAAGTACAAGTCAGATTTGTGAAGTTCACATTTCACGTAGGAGGCTTCCCAGGTCTGTTACTAGCCCAGGACAGACTATAACAACTACAAATCCAAACTTTGTATGTGCTGGGTCATCATACTTACAAAAACGAGGAAGTGGAAGAATGAGGTTCACAGGCTTTACTTGCATTTGAAATACACAAAAAATGCAGTGCCATACGTTTGTCATACACTGACTTGGATATCCATGTTGGTGTTTTTGTTAACTAGTGCTTGTTTTGTGCCCCTAAAAATGTTCTGCTGTGTACTGGAAGATTTGCATGTGAGGAGGAGGTCAACAAATGACTGTGCTCAGCTTCCAGGAAATTATTTCTATAAAATTGCTACACTACGGTTGTGTATGGCTGTACACTCCCATCCTATACACTTGATATATCGATTGGTATATTTAATAATATAATATGTAAGTTCATGTCCAGATTTGCAGACACAAACACATGTAACCTAATAGGTTCCGAATACTCTACTGTATTCAAAATGGTTTTTAAAGTCTTCAAAATGTAATAAAAAGAAGAAAATTATTTTGTCAGTTCAGAGTGTTCCGCTTCTCGGTCTACTGCCAGGACTGGCAAGTTAAAAGAATTAACTTGGTGAGGTCTGCTTTACACAAGCTGAATAAACATCTAAGATAATCATTTCACATTAATGTGTGATAAACACTTGAGCAACATGCATTCGCCAAGATCAAAGAAGGAACCAAGCTACACAGTTCTTGTCTGCAACTTTCAGGCTCTGTCTCTATGTCACCAGCAATGGCCAGGAAACCTTGCTGCAGGCAAGCAAGCCTCCCTCTTTTCTCACAACCCTTGCCACCCACCGTGCACAACCTACCAGCCATAGATCCAAAGCAAAAGACCCTGCCCCATTTGACATACTCCTTCTTTGGCAACACTCATGGTGTGTTTCTGCATGTGGCTGCATAGCAGGATTGCCAAACCATCTAGGAAATGTCTTCTGTGTATTGGGGAACTCTGTCTGGGAAGTTTAAGTCCTGATACTCTTCCAAGCAGAGTTTGATCTTGATTACCTTTATTGACTCCATCATCTTCAGCTCTATGATATACCTTTTTTAAGTGATGGGGAAATTCTGCTTTTTCCTGTCAGCTTCCTGTACAACTTCACTTCGGAGTAGTTGGGGAAAGATCTAATATACCTCTAACAGACTTTTATTTGTCTCTCTTCCATCACAGAATGCACTAACTAGATGTCTCATTCAGCAATAGCCACAATCACTGCCCAAGCCTCCAAATCTACCAGGCAGGGGATAAGAAGCCAACACCAAAACCAGTGTATCCATAATCCCAAATACACATGCTACAGATCAATATGGTTTCTTAAGGACGTGCCACATGAATGTGATTAAAAACTGCAAAGAAGTTCATCAGGCTGCAGAAAACTGTTCAAATGCTTCATAGAAATAGAAATGTGTCAGTGTGAAAGATAAGTCCATGAGGAAACATTCATTCTGTACAGAGTACAGTTTGAGTCAGGAGCCAAAAATAACATGTTTTGGGTATCTGTTCATGCAGTTAATCCTGTTCAATGAAGCAAGAGGCCAATGAGGAAAGTACAGCCACAAAAATCAATTTTGCTGATAAAGCAGTGATTTTTTAAAAATATATTTCTGGTTACTCAAGTAAACACAGATTCATTCTATGGACAAGTTAATTAAAGGGGCACACAGGTACCTTACGGGCTTGCTCCTGGGTGAGTTTGTCCAAAGTAAAAAGGCACATTCTTCGGACAATCTACCACACGACTTGTGGCTTGTGGTTCAGCGTTGGCTTTGATTTACGTTTTGTTATTTGCCATTAGAAAATCACTTCTTGGGCTAGGCTGGGGAATATTACAGTCCCCCACAAATCATGAGCCCTTCTCAGCTACCGTGGACATGGTCTCCTTGGAAATAGTGATTCCATGCCACCCCAGCAGGATCCCATCCTCACCTCCCGCTGCCCCTGAACTAATGCACCTCTCCATTCTCTCCTTAGGGAGTGATGGTGTGTGTCACCTCCCATCCCCAGATATTAATGGCAGCTACCCCGGAGAGTGAAGGCCTCATCACAAAAGGCAATGGCTGGTCCCTCAAAATGATGAGGGACCTCTTTCCAGCCAATGTCCATACAGCTGTCCCCAGGCAGTAGCGGTGTGACACCTTCTCCCCTCGCAGGCAGCAGTGCCGAAGACCCCACAGCTCCCAAGGGGGAAGACACGTCTCTGTCAGTGCTGACGCTTTTGCTCTCTCTCTCCTTCATCCCCCGCAATGGTACCCGACCCTCCCTTCACTGAGGGTCCCCCCAGCTGATGCGCACCCTAATGCCTCCTTCTTCTCATCCTCCACCTCCGGGGGATGCGAGAGCTAGGGCAGGGCGCGGGGGCAGCATTTACCACCCGGCATTTCTCTCCCTCGGGAGCCCAAGCGCCGGCACTTCCCGGTGGCAACGGGGACC
>NW_009204648.1:0-65835 GCF_000690835.1 Fulmarus glacialis
ATTCTATGGTTCTATGATTCTATGATTCTGAAAATTAGATGATCAGGTTTTTTAACAGCAAAGAATTACCTTTACATCTGAAAGCTGATAAAATACACAGCCTCTGCTCTGGCCCTCACTTTCGGTAGGAAATGCATATAAACCTGCTGCTTTGCAGTCCATGCGAGTGGTGTATTTGCAGTGCCTCTGCTTCGGGTTGTCCCAGTCTTGTTTAAAGGGTTGCAAAGAAACTTGGTTGTGTGTTGCTAAACATCGTGCTTTCAGCGATAAACTGCTGGTTAAGAAAAAAACCCCAAACCTTAATCATTACTGTGAAATATTTTGAAAACAGTTTAACTCAAGATCAATGCCTGTATGTTCTTCTTTGTGCAGTTAACAGTTTTAGCACTAAGTGATGTTAACAATGACTTTCAGAGCCCGTTGAAATAAGGAGTAGCGTTTCCTCTCAGGTCAGACAACAGCGCTCATTAAACATGACGAGCTCTGGTGCTGTGATGCTGTACTTCACATAATGCTCAATTATAAGAGGGTCAAAGAAAACTTCAAGACCAAAATTCTCATTTTTATGCCTGATGTCCTCTTTTCTAAAGAAAAGAGGTTTCTGTAAGTACAGTATGCTAAAACACACAGCCAGTTTTTTTATATGTTGTTCTTGTTTAGGTCTCATTTCCAGCTAAACATGTTTATTCCAAGACGTTAAGTATTCCCCAAGTGACTCTCGTTCTTAAAATACACTTAAGCAAAGGTCAGTTTAGCCCCTCACAGCACCATTTTAAAGGATAACATGACCATGCATTTTTCAGCTTGTCTTCTAAAATAAATTTGGAAGCCTCTCCAAGCAGATCATCGGCTTAACATGTGAAAATATGTCCCAAGGTTCCCTGAGGATTTTGACTAATGCATTTTCACTGAAACAGAGAGAAATTTTTGGCTGGGGCCACAGCTGATATAAATCAGCATAACTTCATTGGCTCCAGCTGAGCCTCTCGAATTTATACTAGTGGAGGATCCAGGCTATATGGAGAGTATTATTTCACTGAATTGACTACTTTGTCAAAAAGATTAACCTGAAACATTTCTACCGTTTCAGAGCGAATATATGTTGATGGCAATGAATGGGGTTTCATTCATCAGGACATGATTAATGAGGGTTGGCAGCTTTTGACAGGAATCCATATTTTTTTTGTTACAGATCTGATACAGTTTAAGTTTCGCCGAGATATTTTATACACGCATTTTGGTAGCTGAAAACACTTAGAGTAACTAATTCCTTCCATTGTAGATTTCCTCTTTGAATTTATGATCAGGGAGATTTAACTCGAGCATTTTTAGTTATAGCACTGCAGAATAAATAAAAACAAGGTAATATATTTAAAAAGCAGTGGACCTACAGAATTGGTGAGGGAACACTGTGAATACGAATAACCCGGTGACGCTGCGGCAGCGTTTGCACAGGTACATAGTGCAGATCTAGGTGCCCTTTTAAAACACTCAGTTTTAAATAAACGCCATGCTGAACAATTTAACAGCTGTGCTGTTGTGCTAAGTCTTCCAGAGGATGCATCGGCCCGAGTCTGAAAGTCTCTGAACCAAACACGTTGTCGGTATGTCCATGTAAAAGAGTATATGAGAAAAGAATGTGAATATCATTGAAATAAAAAACACTACAGTGAAAGAAATATATAATTTGAGTTAAACAAGCAAATTCAATTCTTCAATTTCCTTTTCAGTTTTTAGGGCCAATTTTTTCCCTGTAATGTTTAATGTTGCCGGGTGGTTTTCACTCAATAGTAAGTGGAGGGAGAATTGATTTCGCCTTCATTTATGTACCAGTAGTTGTTTGTTCATATGATTATTTCATGTGCTTTCTGGCATACCATATGTGCTGATGGAAGTCAACAGTAAGTGTACCTTTTTTAGCAGTGTAAAAAAGCTTTGAAGAAATATCAGCTATATCTCAGCTCATATAAAGGAGTCATTTAAATTTACCTTGAATATACAGGTTAGAAATGTATATTTTCTGTCTGTAGTTGAATTCCTCTCGGTCTGTCTCCATTTACTAGCTGAAATAGAGTATTTTTATTCCTGCAGGCATGCATCAGTCCAGGCTCGATGCTGTCTTTGTCAAAGCAGTAAGTGGGAGGGTAATGGAGACACAGTTTGTGAAATGTCATCCTAGTGTAAACACATTGTTCTGAACCTTACGCAGAAGAACAGCCGACGTACGTGTTTTCTTTAGGCAAGGGGAGGCTGTCGTATACTTCTAATAGCCAACAGTATTCAAGGAGAACAATGTTTTCAAGCCAGAGGTGTCCAAAACATACGGCAATATTTTCTCTGACTTGTAGGCAGGTCTGGTTTATCTTGACTGGTCGGAGACAAATTGACCTGCGTGTTCTTATGGATGTGATGCTATTGACTTCTGACCCATCGCTAAGTGCTTAATACTCGATTGCTTCTTTTGCTGGCTTCTTAAATCTTGGCCTATTTTACTTCTTTCCTTACTCCTATGTTAAAATTTTGAAACTGCTGGGCCACTTCAGTCCGGTTGCAAGCTCAGAGCATGCCAACATGTTAAATGAGGCTGCTCTAGTTGGTTTATGAAGGGAAGAGCTTCTGGATATTTGTTTTACCTATAGGCAAACAAAATGCAGGTGAAATGCTGAGTGGTCTCAACCTCTGCTGAGAGCTGTAAAACATTTGGCATTTTACAAGCAAAGACCTTAATTGAGAAGCTGAGCTGATCTAGTTTCACTGCATAATAAAATTGGAAAGCACAGAGGATGAAGCATCAATCAGAAGTTTAAAATTCATGTCCCAAAACCAGCACCAAACAAATTTCAGCACTAGAATCTTGATTTGTTAAAGATTGTGTGAGGCTCTGGGAATTGTCCCTGCTTTAGATGTTTAATATTCCTCTCAATATCATGTTAATTAAACTGGTAAAGTACCTGTTTGAAGGCTACTTTTCTTCAGAAGGTCTAAACAAAAGTCACCATCTGCTACTAAATTATTGCAGAAAAATCAAGCCTCCCCCTAGTCTTGATTCCTCTCTGAGCCTTGAAGTCATTCTCGTAATTGCTGACATTGCCTGAGCTTGTGTGTAAATTTTATATGACCATAATTTCAGCAAAATTTGTCCAAAATCCCTTGTCATTAGAAATTGGGAAGGTGGCTGAGGGGAAGCTGTTGAAGCTTCATCTTCCAGCGTGCTTAACAGTGGGGTCACAGAGTCCTCTCCCTTAAGAAATTCACTTTTAAAACATAAGTAGAGGAATAAACTGTTAATTTGGGAACAGGACTTCTTGGGCAATTGTACAGCTCGGGAATCGTCTGCATCCAAGCATTTGTTACAGAGTTTATTATCGTTTCCGCGAAGCTCCTCTGCACTGCCTGGACGAGGGCACTTTATTTAGATTTTGGTGACGCTAATCTGCTTAGCCCCTGCATGTGCTTGTGAATATGGGCCTTCCGGCACGTTGAAGCCCATCTTGGCTTGGATATTTACATCATTTTTCAATATTTCTTTTTTCTGCTGACCTTCTCAGAGTCGCTTTGAATGAAAACTCAATCATCTCCCTCTCTGCAAGAAAATTAAATGTTTGTTTGCCTTAACTGGCAGAGGTTCGTAGCTGGCATTGAAAGCCTGCCCGACTCCGCTACCCACTGCATGCATATTATTTTTCTGCTTCTGTGCTGGAAAGCAACTGTGTAGCTGTCATCTAGTTGCACTCCTACGTGCTTTTGTGAACTGCTGTGCCAGCTGCCAAACTCTGACTAGTAATTTTGATTGAATACTATTTACTTGGCATCCAAATTGATACAGAAATAGGGCAGCGACTGAAACCTCAAAAGCACAGGAACAATTTCCAAGGAGAGGTGTACGTAGCAGCCAGATGTGAGCAGCGTGCAGCGAGCAGTCTTCAGAAGGTAAAAACAACAGGGTTTACATTATAAAAAAAACATTTTGGATGAGTCTTTAAACTGTTTTACAAGCAAAACCAATGCACACTTCCATAAGTCGTCATAGTTGCATATTCATAGATAACACAGCAGACCAACTGTTGTGAGAAGTCTCCTGTTTTAAGAGAGAAAAAGAAATAATTGCGTCTGAGACAGCTGTATACTACATGTCTAATATCACTGTCTGAAATTACTGTAGGATGAATGCGGGAGGTGTGCTGGATGTGGTGGTATGACACATGGTTTGCTCTTTCATAATGATGTTTATTAGCGCCGGAAGAAGGGTAGAGACAATCCATGGGAATCTTTGAGCCATCCCTGTCTTGGGTGTGAATGCTGCTGTATCGCAGGATGTAGGAGAGGAAATAAACAGCGGTTTGGGGTAATGATAAAGTGCCTCCTGCTGAGCTCAGCTCACAGAAGAAAATCCACAGTAATGCAGAGGTTTTCCTTTTTTTAATTTTAGATTCTGCGTATGTATTTCCTGTTCTGTGTTTTCTTTTTTTATATGTCACTTGACAGAACTAAGAGTGATTCAGAGTAACGCATGAGTTTAGACTGAATTAAGCTTTAGACAGACAATAAACAATGATGGGGTTTTTTTTGTCCACTATGCTAGCTGTGAGATGTCTGTTGTGCAAAACTGCTGGGATGGCCTGAGAAAAGGCTATGACTTCTAGTATCTCCAGTGTCCGTCATCTACCCATTCTGGACAAGAGAAAAAGAAAAACGTCTTCTCCTTTATTCCTCCATCCCTAGCACTTATCCGGTCACCATGAATGCACTAATTAGTTGAAAGCAAAATGAAGATTAGCCAAGTAGATGCAAGGTAAGATGCTGCACTGCACTTCCAGCCCCTGCTCCCTGGGCTCTTGCTCCAGGCACAGCCAAAGCATTGATGATTGGAGAGGCTGTGGACTCTCCATCCTAGGCATTTTCCAGGACGTGGCTGCTCAAAGCCAACCAAAGAGAGGTTGGACCAGGGACCAGTTGAGGTCCATGAACACCCTGATGATACTGTGGCGGTGGTCGTTTCTGTTGTGCATCTGATATCAGTGCCCTGTGGAGAGGGCAAGTCTAAAAAGCCTTCCAGTGAGACTTCATGGTTTTTTGTGTGTATGGTCCATCTAGAAACCCATGTCTGTAGCTTCTTTTTAGCTTTTCATTCTCAAAAGCTTTAAAAACTATTATGTGTTATTTTATATTTCTCCTTAGAGTGAAGGAGACTATGAGAGAGCTGTTTTATTTGGATAGTTCTTAGGAACAGAAATGGCCTTGCAGAGAAATTGTTTTTACTAAATTATCCTGGGAGACACTCTAAGAGGCTTTTCCCAAGAGACCCACTAACCAACCATCTCCATTTTTCTGTAAAGTCAGTTCAGATTCGGACCATGGTTGGTTCTCCTCCTGCGCAGAGTGACGTGTTTGTAATCAAGTTCCAGGCTATCTTGGTCTGAGAGGGACAGGGAAATGTCTGGGTTCCAAAACCACTGTTTTTATAGAATCAGCAGTATACTTTGCAAAGCTGTTCCCAAGAGAAGAAGATATCCATCCTTGACAAGAGCAAGCCCTTGTCAAGCTTCACCTTGTGCAAAAAGAAGGAGAGTTTTGGAGAAGTAAACAATTGTCGGGGGTAGACAAAACCCCTGGACTGCTGTCTTGGGAAACTCCTGGCAGACAAAGGTCTGCATTTTCTGCTTCCTGCCCAAAATATTGCAGATAAGGTCTCCTTTACAAGCCAGGTACAGCGATCCAGGCGAGGACTGGGATGAAGCTTGGTAGCCATCACTGGTAAGGTACCACACTGGGGAACACTATAGATATTGGATAACACTACACAAAGTAAATATGGATGTATTATATTTCAAGGTTTCTTGGGAACATATTATGTAATTCAGGAAAAAATTATGTTTAGCAGGGTGGAAATTTTTTCCATGTCTCATCTGTTGACATTTCTTCCAAAGTTTGGGTACTGCTAATATCAGCTGTTTCCTATGGGAAAAAATTGAAACAAAACATGTCTATTACATAAGAAAGAAAAATAAAGCACCCTTCAGAACAACCTCCTTTATTTTTTACTTAACGTCTATGAAAATAATTAGTGAGTACAAATCTCCAGAAAATAAGCATTCTGAAGCCTCGAAAACGTAACTTACTGCGGAATCACTTACTAATTCAACATAGTAGTTTTCAAGCCAGAAATCAAATATTCTACAGGAGTTTTGTCCCTGAACTGGATTTACTGAGCACAATGTATTAAAAAGCTCTGGTCCAAGCATTATCTCACCCTTAGAGAAAAAAGCCTTCTATTCTGAGTCCATGCCTCCAAGGACCCCTTGCTTCAGTTCATTTTTAAGGTCACTGATATTATTTCATTTGCATTCACAGCCAGAAATGCCATAAATTGTTTGATCAAAACCTTTCTTTTTGAGTCTTTCCACTCGTTTTATGTAATCTCAATTTGGTATTTTTGGAAAGCATGCCTGGCCTGCTCTGTCTTGCACTAAAATTGACTCACTATGGAAGTCTACAGAGATTCAGGGTCTCAAAAACCTGAACAGATATATATAGTGCCCCTAGAGAAACAAGTAGAGTTTTGTGTATGGCATGTCCCTATTTACCCAAAGGTTATGAATTTTGATGTTAATTTTGTGTCAGTCTTGGAGAAAGGCATTTATGAATGTTTCTTCTTGATCTTCCTGTAAGCATTAATTTCACAGAAAAATGTGTGCTTTTGCGCAAACCTCGGAGACTAGGATTTAAAAATAATTACTTTAATAAATTGCTTTGCTGAACACTGCCTGTAATATTTTTTTAAAAAATCTGTTAGGAGAAAACTTCTGAGAGATACACAGTTAGAACACAATTGCTACTAGAAAAGATCCCATTTCTTCCCCTTGTTTTGTAACCAAAAAGCCTCATCCTGAGACAAATCAATCACCAGGAACTCCAGTCTAGAAAATAATAGAAAGGCAATTTCAGAGAAGGAAAAAAGCAGAACAAAGTTGCATAGCATTGCTACCAGCCAACAGAAACACAGACAATAGTAGAAATCACACAAAGAAAATCAAACCCCTCCTTTCCAGAAAGGTATCATTAGCAGAAATACCTGCTGAATTGGAACTGAACTTCTCAGGTTTCTTGCTTACGCAAAAAAGGAATGGCTGTAGAGCTGGGTTACAAACCCCATGGATTGTAGTATATTTAGGCACTTCTGGTGTTGCTTTTCTCCATGTATACCTGAAAAGTGTGTCTTTGACATTGCAGTTGGGAAGCAATGGTTCATTCTCTCTTTTTTGATGACAAGACTTTTCTCCAGTGGGAGCTGACTGAGAGTGGGCATTGCTTCTCCGCTGTCATCTCTCTCCGTTCGCTATATTCTTTTATTACTTGTTATTCCTAGTAGACAGAAAAATCACACTGGCCTTTTCACTGATAATAAAGGTGTGTCTGCATATTCCAGAAGTGACAGCAATGGAAAAGATCCACCCCAAAAGCTTACACTCAAATTTAGTGTAATTATGAATTAAAGAGAATCTCCTGTTAAGGGAGCAAATGACTTTGAGCCAGTGATTTCTGGAAGTGCCCGTAACTTTTACATTCAAGATATCGGGCTTGTTTTACAACTTTTAAATGGAGCTTGATTACCTTAGGCCATCCTTTCACTGTATGGTGTCATAGGAAATACGACTGATCTGACTGCTAGCATATAAATACCTTGTTTCTAGATTAAAGGCTAATAATAGTATTAGTTAAACTGGATCTCAAGAGGGGTGTCTGAGGTGTCCTTCCCTCCTCTGATTTTATATAGAAATTTTTTCTGGCTTGTCCAGGGGGAGAATAGTTCATCTGCAGCGTGAATCGAGAAAAATTTTGGAAGATATCTCTATGACAAAGGCATTTTAAAATCTGATCCAGCAGAAGTCTTTAAGTATGCAGCTATTTAAAGTGATAGAATAGGTTGAATAAAACCTTCTACTTGCAAATTTCTTGGCTTAAAAAAATACAACTTTTGCAAACTGTTTTGTAGACAGTGTTTTGTTCTTCCTTTCACTCTTCATTTTTTATTTTTTTGGAAGAAAGGGTAGAATTTATTGTACTTGTGCCTTCACATTTATCTTGTCGAATTCTTTTGTTCTTAGTTCTTAAAGCTATTTGGTAGGCCGTGTATTTCTAAATCTTGCCTTCCTTCTTATATTACATATGCAAGAATTCTCAGTTTAGAAGGAGGACTATATATGGAATATACTTACCAAAAGGAAAATAAACCCAAACTGAAAATCCTTGTATCCCGTTTGGCTCCAAATCATACTTTTAAACTATGTTAGAAAATGTTAAGGTCTGGATCCAAGTTAAACACAGCAGTTACTCTATGAAAGGACTGCTATACTGTGAATAACATACACATCCTGGGGTCACCTGGAGGACTATCCTTTGGTTTGCTGCTGTGCAGGAAAATTAATGACAGACAGATGTTTTACCCGAAGTACTTTTATATCTGGTTCAAAAGCTAAATTTACATTGTTGCTTCTAGTTCCTTGAACCAACAGAAATGTGTTTAATATTGGTGCCAAAACTGGTTTCAAAGGCGCCAGTCAGCTCAACTCACAGAAATCGGATCGCATATTGTTCATTGCCTTTGGCAATGACCTATAGACTTGCCATAATATTTTTTGATTGCGATGAAAGGATTTTTGATATAATCCACTCATAACCTTCCCTTCATGGGTGTATGAAATGGAATTTTAAAATAAATGTGCTGTGTGGGTTTTTTTGTTCACCAGAGGTACAGATGACATTGTCAGGCTTCCTCAAACTTGGTAAGAATAGAGAGACCTTGCTTGTTTGTAAAGTCCCTGTGACTTGCACTGTAGAAACAAACAGAGAAAAAATGTAATGACTAATTAAAATCCCAATTCAGCACCTAAGCAGCACCATCAGTGGAAAGTCTTCCACCTGGGATTAACTTGCTGGGAGAAGATACAAGAGGTATAAACTAGCTGTCTTCGTAGCGATGATTTTGAGGCTGCTAAATGCAATCTTAAAACTTCAGTGCAAAATCAATTATAAAGAAAAGAAACAGGCACTGAGCAAGCAAAACATTATTACTTTAAAGCTATTTCATTATGTATTGATCACGCAAAGTCTCTACTGTCATCATTTTCTTCCTGACTCCTGTTCAGGTGAATATGGAGAAATCCAGGAAGATTCCTTCTGCCTAATCACGCTGTTCCTGTCGACAAGCTGAAATTTGCTAGATTAAATCAAGTATCGTATTTAGTACTACAATGTAATTAAAGTACATGATTTTCAACTGAGTGTTGTCATCTATTGTAGTATTTCCCCTTGTTTGGTTAAACAACCAACGCACCATTACACCTTTATGTAGCTCCTCTTATGTTGTCAGCTAAACAATTATCTTATTTGCAAACAATACCGAATTTCGGGCTGTGGATGAGCTGGGCAGCATGTTACGTTATCCTCTCTCGCACAACGAGCAGCTCCTCTTTATGATCCACGATGCAGAAAGTGCAACCATGTGTTTATACCGATGGTGACGGTGTGGCCGTGGCCTTCGTGGCACAAATTTTAAGGCGAAGACCAAGGCCAGTTTTATGATGCCTCTTGAGCTACTAAATTGCCATTCGCCTAAACCTGGGGGAAGGAGGCCTCACAGAAGAATTTTAATTTGTGTTCCATGTCTGGATGTCTTATGTTAATTTGCTTTAATTTTCCTGAATGTCCCCATGACTCTAATGTTTTTTTGACAGCAAGAGGAAGATTTAAGCAAGTATTTCTATCGAAGCCTATCTGAGGATAGGAGAATCGATACCATTCAGGTAGGAGGTTGTATAGACTTCACCCATTGCCTGGAAGTCTTCAAGTAAAGGACAAGTGTTTTGGCATGTTATATTCAGAGGTTAGCTTTGAGGTAGCCCACTCGCATTTTGGATTTGGCTTTTATTTCATTAGGAATCTCTAATAAACAACGATTTTACTCAGAAACTTAAAGCTATGTAACACAGGCTCAGGTTTTCATAAATGTCTATTGATCTTTTAGATGTCTGAAAAGGGACTTGATTATCAAAGGCGCCGTAGCGATCCTTTGAATACTAGAATTTTTTAAGAAGTCTCCTCCTGGGCATTTTCAGAAGGTGATACATCGGAAGTCAGATGTTAATTTGGAAAGTCTTGGCTAGGTCCTGGCAGAAGCAGAGCATGGTTAACCCAGTCCAGTGGGATAGCAGAGTACCTTGGGTCTTGCATGTTTTTTTCTGATGCTTGATGGTTTTGAAGGCTTTTGGTATTTTATCCCGAATTCTAATACAATCACTCTCTTCTAGCTTATTTTTTTTCAGTTTCATGCCATGCTGAAATGTCTTGTTGGTTTAATAAATTGCCTAAGCGCAAAAGAAAGCCCTGTTTGGATATTTATGTTATCATTTCTCTATGCTTGAGCAAACACTTGCTTCAGTCCAAAAATATGTGGTAATTGGCAAATATACTGAGAAATGTTATAGAAAAGCTGTGTGTGTTTATTTTTGTGATAGATATGAATGTTTTCTACAGTTTGCTGGTTCCTCACCATGTGCTTGCATTGGTAGGAAATTATATCCTCTCATCTTATTAAAATAATTAAATACGGTTTGCAAAGGAACCACTGGTTGAGACTATACTGTGTACCTATTGATGTTTTTAATGTGCCTTGCTGGTCATAAGAATTGAAAGTAAACAGGTAGATGTATCATCTCGTTAGTGTTTTGCATTACATGTGGGCAATTTGAAGAGTTTGAAAACTCTGGTTTTCATTAGAAGGAAAAGAAATTCCAATTTATTGAATCATTTTTGTTTGCAGGTTATGAAATAATAACTTATTTGTTCAACCAAATACCAAGAGGCATCTGCAGTCCTGATAACCCAAGACGTTAACTCTGCTCAGACATTATTTTTGCTTACAGTCAGGAGAATAGAAGTTTGACAGGGAAATAATGTGCTTTAATGAAGTATTCATCACTTCTCCCCATTTTTCATCATTAAAACATCTATTTCAATTTAGAAATGGACCTGAAAAGTCATGAAATCTACCATGCAGAACAGATGGTTCTCCCTGCAGATGGAAAAAATTCAAGCTGTTCCTGAACAGCAGTCTACATATTCTAAGCAATTAACTGCTTTTCTGGAGGTATAATAGGTCAATTTCTTATTTTTTTAGATGTCAGAGGTTAGTTACCCATAGGGATTAACTTCAAATTTTATTTTTAAACCAGCTAAACGAAGTTCATATTTAAAATACTACGTTTGATTAAACACAAGGTATACCTTTTCAGTAGAGTTTGGGGTAGGTAAGACGACTGTCTTGGTATTTTTGTGCTTTTATCCAGATACTGTCTGCGTTCTGAAAGAAGAAAAGACACTTTTTTTTAATCAAAAAAATCCTTTTCTTACAACCAGCAATTGAATTTCAGTATGGGATTTCTAGTCTGTAATGTTCCCGGCTGCCTGCAGCCATTCATTTTGAGCCGATTGGGGCATGAATGTGCGTGATGCCTTCAACATGTAATGCGCATTTCTCTGGCATACGGTCCGTTGCTGGTTCCTTCCTGATGCCTCACCTGTCGATCTGAAAAGAGTTTTCCCTTTGGCAGCTCTGGCAACAGGCAGCTCTGTCTGTTCTTTCCCAGCTCTTTTTGGATATCATTTTGGTTGTTTTGTCACCTGAAGCTTTCTCCTAACTAGTGAGGACTTCTTGAGACTCCTGTTCTCTTGTTGGCCACAGTCATAGTTGAGTTTTCTGACCAAGTCCCCTGTTTCTCTGGATCAGATTCTCCTGCTGGTTTCCTACTGCTTCTTCTGGTGGTGGGAGGGTTGGTTGCAATTACTCAGTGTTTCTGTAAGACTAGCTTTAATTAGTACGTCTTTTATTTGTTGTGATGCTCATTGCGATTGCATTTACCATACGGTTATATTTATCAGGAGCATGACCTGTATATATATTGCTTTTCTTTTTATCTATCTCTTATGACAAAGCATTTGAGGGTCATTAATGAGATTTCACGAGATGAAATTTAGCCAGGCAGATTGTAGAAAATGGGTGGGCTGGTCTTCTGATCCGGACTGATGAATGGGTCTGAAAGCTGAGGCATGAAGGGATCCTGCCGCTCATGCTTGGGGCCTGTCCCTCTCGTAAGGCTTGTTCAGACAGGACTGATCCATACTACAGGTTGTGGGAGGTCTCAAGTTTGCAATGTCAACGTCTGCATAGCTCTCATAGCAAGGACTGCTTACACAAAGTTTGTTTTTCATTGAATTGTAGCCTTTTGTGAGAAATGTAGCCGGTGTCAGCTATTTGCTTTGCTGCGGATTGGAGCTTTTAGAAGGGGAGATTCCCTTTTCTGTTTGCGTGCTTGCCGTGATACAACATGCACGATGGGAAACACTTTGCATTGCATTTTATTCTGCAAGACACTCCTTTCAGTCTGCAAAGGAGTGTTTCCCAAACTTTTCTGTGAGGCTTTTAGAGCTTCCTAGTAACATGCCAGGGACCTGTTGAGGAATGCCTCTTTTCTTTTAAATTTGTGAGATCTGGGGGCATACTCGTGCGCTCTTGCCACACTGCAACATTAGTTAACCTGATGTATCAGCGTTGATTCCCCGAGACTGCATCACCACAACCAAGACAGGATTTGGCCCAAGGTGGTTTTATGCAAGACAAAATCCCTTCTGTTTTGTGAGAGCTACAGATCAGCTTCTAGCTTAGAAAGATTTAAGTCGTGGATGCTGCAGCCACAGCGATTTAAAAGGTTCCAACTCTGGTTATTTTTGAATTGAAAATCTGCAGAGGCCCTTTATATTCCATGTTCATCAGCTCCCAGAAGATTAAATATGTTTTTGTAGTATTCCAGACAGTGTGACCCCACTGGATTGTAAAATCCGGCTAGGGTGCAATATTTAACACAGCGATGCCTTCATTGTGGGCCAAGCACATTTTTCGATTTATAAATACTGGTGTTTTGTTCTCCCATTGTTTCTGCAATATCAGCCGTGCTCCAGCCACATTTGGGGAGCAGGCGCATAGCAGTAGCTAATAAAGAAAGTTGACTTGACATCTAACTCTTTCAGAAGAGCCAAAGCAGCTCTCTGTGAAATCTGGAGACGTTTCATTTGCATTTTTAGGCAAGGCTGGCATCTATTTAACCTATTAAAGCCAACTTTTCAAATGGTTTATTAGACTTCTGTTTTTTCCTGTCTGACAGGCTCCAAATCCAAGAGACTTCAAAGGATTTTTGCACAGCTCTGCCACCTCCTCCTGCAGCAATGCCTCCCCCGCGAGGTTCCACTCGTGAAAGCCCACGGCAGGGTGAGGACCGGGGGCTTTGAAGGAAGCTGCTCCCCATGCTGCTCTTCTTGCTCTTCAAGACCCAAAACATTTCCATTGCTGCTTTTAGGATGAACGTTTTAGGGGTAGAAGGAGGGATTTGGTAATGTGGTTTGGAGGACATGTGTGAAAGCTGTTAGATTTTGGGACAAAAGGGCTGGTTTTGCTTTGGACCTTATACTTGGTGCTGATCTACAATTTGATTAATGCAACTACAGATGGAGAAATCGGAGATTCGGGCGTGCATGCTCCGAGTAGGATAAGCCAGCACCGCTGCCACCGCAGTCTTCTGCCCTCACCACATGCTTGCTGAGACAGGAAAAGTTAATCTGATCTGTCATGGAGAAGTGATTTTTGACAAGCATAGAACTTTTCCATTCAAAACATGCCATTTAATACCAGTAGAAGTCCTACTTAAAATACAAGAGTAAGCAGTTTAATAGGTCAATAACTCTAAAAGTGCAGATTAGATGAGGTTTTGGGTCTAGTCCAGGGCTGTGGTAGCTGTATTGAATTAAAGTTAAAAACAGTAAGGCGCTCTAACCACAATAGATGGTCTTACAGTGATATTGGCTATCCCAGAGAATAAAATTGCAATGCAAAGTTTTTTCCCATTGTACACAGAGAAATGTGAGTATTGGTTAAGTGTCAGATCAGACATTCCCATTCTGCTGGCAGCAGTAAGGAGCTCTTAAGTTACTATGGACTTCACTTCTGATATAAACAACAGATCAGTAGTCAGAAAAAAATGTGTGAAGAGTGCCAGTAACTCTTAATGAAAATCAAATTCAGCTTCCCCTTGAATTTTCAACTTCCTGAATGCCAGTGAGGCTTATAAGCAAGAAGACAATAGATCAGTTCTCCAGTTTACTTGTGGATGCTGCTCCTGGGACACGTCTCTATGGATAGTCCTAGAGAGTGATATCAGACAGCGGTGGGTAAATATATTGCTTTTGCACAGGGAGTTTTCATTTCTGCATTTTCCGACAGGTTCTTCTTTACTAATAAGTGTTGTGTCCACAGACATTTGTTTGATTTTTTTTATTTATCAACATGAACAGTTAATAAGCTGTGCTCAGCTTCTGCAACACAGTGCCACGGAGTGACCAGGTACGTGAGTTTTCCTCCTCACGGTACACCCAGATTGGACGTGCTGGCATAACATCTTAGCAATTAGTCATGACTCAGAATAAATAAATACCAAATCTAAAACACTCGTAAGAAGGCGCCAGGTAAACGCTACATTCCGATTCAGTTTACATTTTTAAAATTGCTCCAAGAGGATTAATAAAATCCTGCGAACATTAGGCATAAGGGCCATAAAGGGACAGTATCTCACATCATTTCTGGATTTTTCTTCTTACGCCAGTAAGCCAGTAACCTTCATAAGTGAAATATTATACCGGTATATCAAATATCCATTTTCAAGCTAATGAAACAAAAGGCATCTGCACCTCTTGACTGCTGTAACCTTGCAAGTTTCGATAAATAGATGTAGAACAAATGCCACCAAAGAAAGCGCAAGGACTTAACCGCCTTCTAAACTTATTACACTCACTCAAAATTTCCTAATATTTTTCAATTATATAAACAATATTTAAATAAATGAACCAGGTGGCCATATTTATTCCCTTAGTAACTTCTTGACAGTTGTTTTTCAGTACTTTCACCTGTAAACCTAAAGCGTTTCCACATTTTCCTTGCAAACTTACAAAAATAACCAGGAATTCAGAAATCACTGGACTTGCAAAAAACATTTGCTTTTTGAAGTTTAAAGCTTACTAAATTATTCCTCCAAGTACATTTTGTGAGCATAGTGCCCATATTTAATACAGGGGCATTGAGCCTTGCTGGAGGCAGAGCAGCCATCCATCTCTTCTCCACAAGTTTCTGGGTTGTACCTCAAGAGGTTGGATGTTCCTCTAAGGACTGGATTTTGCACTGCCCCTCTTTGCCTCAGGATCTCAATCCCAAACTGCATTATTTAACGACTGGACATAAGCGCTAAATCCCAAAGCATAAATACAGTTGCAGAACTGGTTTTTGTTTTGGTGATGTGTCTCATCGATTGCAATGGAGGAGATGAACCCTCAGCCGGGAGAAGGTCCATCCTGGTCAGTGTCACAGTTTTGTGGACTCCTGAAGGTCATTGCTGTAGCTTTCTGTTCCTTTCTAGTTACACATTCTGGCTGGCCAAAAGTATTTCTAGACTCACTGTAGTGCTTCAAGCCTAAGGGAGCTTGGGACAACAGCAGCTTCCATCTGTGAGTGAGAAGGTTTGAAGCAAGAGCTTGAAATTCAGGGAGGGAAGTGGTGCTCTCTCTGTGCTCTGTGTTATGAGCCCCAGTGCTAGCGAGCAGCGCCAGACACATCAATACTGAGAGAAAATAAGGTGAATCAGGTTTTGTTTTCTCCTGCCAACCTGAACCAGAAGTTCACCAAAGACGAAGTAAAATCCAGCCTTCTCAGTGGAGTGAAAAGGACATTTCAAAGCAATGAGGGGTTTATTAAATCACTGACCTTCTGAAGGAACGGTGTTTACACATCCCCTATGAAATGACTTTGTCTAAATAAAAAAAGCCTTTGGACTTCTCCAGGAGGCCTCTTAAAACGCTCATTTCGGAGCTCAGTGCCGCCTGCTCCACAAGATGGCCATTAGCTGCTGAGGAGCTGGTCACGTACCTGCTTCTCCTTTAAAGGGGTCCCGGCCGCCCGGGTCAGTCACGATGACCTACTATGCAGAACAATGATGTGTAAGAGCACGTGGCCGCTGGCTATAAAAGCCCGGGGCAGGGAGTCTTCCCTGGCAGTTGGAGTGGAGCTGCTGAGGTGTGGTTGTCGGGGACCCTGCTGCTGCCTCCGAGAGCTGAGTGAGTTTTGTATGCGCACGTTGAGCTCAAGTGGTGGTTGGTGTGTTAAAACGAAAGGGCTGCTCAATGAGAGACATCAAAAATGAGCGTTTTGGATTGTAGGAGGTTGCTGCTAAGAATGTAGGTTTTTTCCTCACACCCGTATGTTTTTTCAATGTTTTCTTGAACTGTGCCTTTCTACTGTTGCTTTAAACCAAAAGTGAACTTTCCTGGGTGGCACCACAGTGCAAGGTTAAAAAGCCATTATTTGAGATGCATATAAGCATCCTTGCTATAAACACCTTCCTAATTAAGCCATAGTCCTGGGAAGCCTAAAGGAGGGGCAGTGTTCTTCCACTGTAGAAAAGCGACAGGGATAATACTTCATTGATAAACATAAGAGGTTTGGGTGCCTGATGGCTATCTCTGTGAGGAAGCGTTTTCCCCAGGCTGCCTCACCCTGGTGTGCCCTTTGCTGCAGGGCACCCAGTAACACCCACCAGCTGAGACTTCTCCCATTTCCCATGCATTAACTCAGAGTGAGTATATAAGTATAATAATAGAAAAGTAGAAAATGATTAAAAGTCTGTTTTACATACACCTGAAATTAGCTCTTTCTTCTATGTTGTCATTTCGTATTTCTCCAAGGCAGCACTAGCCTGAGAGGGTTGTTTTCTGGCAGGGTCAGGTTTGGATTTCCTTGTTGAAGATACACCTGATGATTATTGAGTCTTCTGTGTGCAAATGAAAGTCAAAAGCAGGGCCTGAGTCCCACACCCTCCCTTCTCTATTGCTAATAACTTAAGTGAAGTACATTGTTTGAGCTCTGTGGGGTATGCCCAAGCATGTAAATGAAGCAGGGCCCAAGTTTGGCTGGTGTCTGATATGCTCAGCCGTCGAGATATGCTGATTGCTCATCCAAAGCTCATCCTCCTGTCTGGGGAGATAATTGGATTGCTTCCCTCTCCCTTCCCAGAGAACAGGATTTGAGATACGAATTTCCTCTGTGCTTTGAAACAGCTTGGAGCTTTTCCATTGTTAAAAAAACCCACAGAAGTATTGGTGCAGTATTGCAGACAGTCCTGCAACTCAAAGCATGTTTCTGGCCTTCTGAGACCATGGGTGAAGTTAATAAAACATGGCTTGACATTTGGGTCCCCACTTCCCCCTTCTGTTGCTGCAGTGTGTCACTGGAGAATCAGCGGGTCCTTTTGCACTGTCGCTCGTTACTGGAAGCCCTTCGTTAAAATAGTGCACATTGGGATGGGGCAATAGAAACCTGGCAGCAGAACTTGTGTTTCAAAGTGAGCACCAGAGGAGATTTCTCTAATTTTCAGTCCTTTTCTGCAAGGTATAGGAAAAAAGACTGACACAAAATCTTAGCTTAACCCATTGTGGCAGTGAAATGCAGCAGCAGGCTTTAGGTTAGCATCCAGGGTTGAAGGACCTGAGGGTGCTTTGGGCTTGATATCAAATATTTAGTTATCACTCCTGTTTGATCTGCAGATGCGGGCTTCTGCAAGGTCATGGTCCTCTGTTTGGGCTGAGAAAATCTCTGTGCCGTTGAATCCTTTAACTGGGGAGGCTAAATCCTATTTTTTGCCAGCTTTTTCTGTAAGGTAGAGCAGTCCAATGCAAACAGTGGCCCCACTGTTCAGTGCCCACCACCTCAAATTTTTAATGAGCAAACACCTGTTTTTAACTCTGAGACACTCTCGTAAGCCTCAGTCCTCCCAAGAGATTTTTCTGCGTACTCGTGTATGTGCAAGCTGATCTCTTTGTTGGATTGCTTCCTTTAAATTGTTCATGACTCTTGTTTGCAGCTAAGCTGGAAGTAAAAACACTGAACTGCTGTGAAGAAGGAATAAGCTATTTCCACCTTGGCAAAAATTTAGGAATACAGGAAATCTTGCAAGAGAGCTTTTTCTCCTAGGATTTCCAGTCTGGTGTGTAGATCAAAGGAGCCTTGAATACATACTTGAACTTTTGGATGCTTATCTGTATGAAACTGAACCTCTAAACCTGTTGAGATTTTCGAAACACTAGTTCACAGGAAATATTTATTGTTGTAAGGGGGGAGAGGGGGGAAATCCCCTAGAGTTTAGTTGTAAGTGACTATTATCCAAAAGAAATGTTCCACAGCCGAAAAGTGGGGTATGAAAATGACTTTCACACTAGCGCATGACTTCCTTTGTTTTTCCCATCTTCTTTTTAACCCCACAGAGACCTTGTAAGCCAATTACATGCATATTTTTCCTTCCTCTAAAAGCTTTGTTAAAACCCAGAATAATGTAGAGCTGGGTAAGAGAATTGCACACTGGAGTTGACTACTGATTGTGAAAATGTGGCCACTTTTGCTTATTATCTTTGAAAATGCACCGAGAGCAGCAAATAGCAAGTTGACTCTTGCCCTGCTGAATTCCCCATAAGTACATGACGGTCATAGATATCACTGTGCATTGGCTGACTTCAGGGTTAGGGGGCACAGCATGTTTTTATGCTATAGTTTGTGGATGGCTCTTGGAAGCATCATGAATTCTAGATGTTAACTGGTGTAGCAGAGTAGATGCAGTATAGCTTTCAGCTGATATGTCTGTCCTTTACTCTGTAGTCCCAGGACAATAGTGCAAATTCTTGTGAGCTTTTCAACTTTGATCTGGGAGCTGCAATACAATCCCTCTACTCAGCCGTGGTCTGAAACACTGATTAAGTTATAAACTTGTGGAGGCGGAAACGTAAAGGTGTTTAGATCTGATTTAGATTGCCCCTTGTGAATTCTCTGTCCCTGTGGCAAGCCTGGCAGCCTTTACGTGGCATCCTTCAAGAGAAGGGGCTCCCTACGCATGCACATCCACAGAGCAGGGTGTTTGCTTCCCAGCTAGCGCCTTTGATCCAAGCTGCTGGCAGGAACTGTGCATGTGCAATTCTTAATTTCCCTTCTACTCCCAAAAAACCAAGAACCAGAAGCAAAGACCGGGCCTCAGACTGCTTAGGGATTTGAAGATATTAAACAGGATATGAATTTCACGCAGGCAGTTTGCTGGAAGCCTGTGGAAAGTGAAACAGGAGTATTAAAAGCTGTAGCTCAGCTTCTTCTCTGTTTGGCGAACTCTGCTTCACGTTTAAAATTAGTCCCTAGAAACATGTCTGTATTTATGTATATTGGAGATGAAGACTTGAGGTCAATGTTTTAAAAACGTACAAATGGTTTGGGAGTGTGGGGGCCTTTTTAAAAAGTGATTATCTGTGGCAATCATCTTCAAGGGTGTTTAGGTTGGTATGTGGCAGCTCTTCACAGGGTTTGTCTCAGCTGCTAATGCCCAGAAAACAGGCAAATCCTTTCTTGCTAGAGGACAGTGGTTTGCTTCTTCTATTAGCGCTGGCTCGCTGGGGTTATTTTTACGTGATGAAGACTTCTTGATGGTCAGCAAAATGGAAGCTGATTTGTTTCGAAATGTTGAAGTTGGCTGCCTTGTGAGCCTGTGAGGTCTTGGATTACAACCCTAGGATGATTCAAGTCTTGGGGCCTTTCAGTACCCTGACCTAATGTGTGTGATTAGGTTGGGTTTATCTTTCAAGATACGGCTAGCAGGACTAAATACTGTGGGTTATTAGTAAAGCTTGTTCAGGCTCAAACCACTTGTTGGACGAGCCTCACTATTGATGTAAGCAGTAGGTCCACTGAAAATTTTGTCCATGGAGCTTAGTATTGGTCTTTCTGCTCTTTAGAAGCTGTGTGTGGTAACACCAAGCTGAGAACTAGCGTGGGTTTTCTAGTAGAACAATAGGATTTATATCAAGTTCAGTTGCATGAATATGTGTGGTGTTTCTTAAAGAAGGATACTTTAGGTTGACCTAACAGATCCATCCCGTCCTTGCTCATTAGAGGGGGAAAAAGGAGAGGTTCTCAAATAAGCATATGTAAGAAATATCTGGAAATGCTGCAAGAAAGGTAGGGCATGAAGTGAGCAAAGAGTTTTGAAGTAATGTTTCTTTTGAATGAGCTTAACACAAAGCTAGTGGCAAATAGCTCAAACATAAGTGTGTATAAGTGAATAAATATTTGAAAGCTACATGGGGAGGATCCCTTCAACAAATCTGGCTTTCTTACGATAAACTTTTGAAGGCTTTTTAATACACACTGGGTAAGAGTGTCCCAGAAGAAGCCTGTTTATGCAGATTCAACTTTCTGTTGCCATAAATATGTATTGTCATGAAGTGACCTCTGTTGTGAGGGCCACCTGTAGGCAGCTCCCAGAGGTCTGTCTGTCTGCTTGAATTATGCCTTACTGTCTGTGCTGCATGGAGTTGCTGGGTACGGGAGTACTCCCTTGCCCAGACCTTAGCATGCGAAAGAAAACGGAGCAGGTGGCTGCTGAAAAGCTGTTGCTGTGCCGTTGTCCTTTCATTGTCCATTTTTGTCATGACTTTGCTGTGGCGTTGCCACTGTGCTATTCTGTAGGGGTGAAAACTAGACATAGTATTCCTTAGCATATCAGGAGCTACATGGCTGGTTCAAGCCAAGGTTTACAGTGCTGTTACTGCATGGATTCAGTTCAGTTGTCCAATATATACGTGAAGATGTGCGCCACAAATTGCATAACAGCTTCCCAATTTGCCACATGTCATCACTTCCCAAGCTCATTAAAGCAATTCTCCTAACTTAGCTTGAAATCTACCCAAATATATCGTGCCAGAAGGCTTTGTTTCTACACTTGGAAACCTTACCAGCAATGTAGGAGAAATGCATGTCAGAGGAACTTGGAAGTGTTGCTAGCAACTGGTAACTGCAGTAACAGCCTGTGCAGGTGCGGCTGGCCGCGGGACGGTGACGGCAGCTCCAGAGGTGCTCCAGCTCAGCACCAGAGACAGTCTCATCGTTGCCAGGTGATGAAGGTGTACCCAACTTCTTTGTTTTATGTGCTTTTTTTTTAATTGAAAAAGGTAGAGCCAAATGTAAATATTTTGACATGTAAATACTTGGAAGAACTGTAGCAAGGCAGAGCAGTTTTCTTTCTCTGGTGTATGACCGTACAGAAATTCAGTGGCTGCTGAGACTGTGCCAGCTAATTGCATGTAAAAGAGAACAATCTGTGTGGGTATAGTTTCCAGGTCTTTGCGTGTAGATGGGTTATTTCTCAGTTCAGCGAAGTAGAATAATAATTATATCTGTAGGTGTTACGCATCTCTGAAGAAGCCACGTCACCAGCAATGCTCTCTAAGCGTTGGATTGGAACATGGTATCAACTGACTTGTGTTGCTGTTGATTAGAGCAAAATACTCTTGCAATACAACCCGTGCTATGCGTAGGAGATGGCAACATGAATATTTAATTGTGACTCTGTTAGCGTCTATGTGGAAATGCATGTATATGCACACATAGGCTCTATAATAGCGCTAGCAGGGAATCGTGTTTTGTATTTCTCAGAGCTGTTCTCTTTCTCCGCAGGAAATAGTTTATTGCAATGCAAATTGCCTTTCAATTGATTCTCAGCCAAATCAATTTCTGAAGGGGAATTTTGTTATTCTAACAGTCTCTAATACACATCCAATATTAAAGGTTAAGAACTTGAGAAAAACCTAGCAAAACTGAGACCAGAGCTCCATTACCAAGATATGCACCTTCTTACTTACCGTGCATTAAAAGTGCAAATCCTAATGCCTTTCATTAAGGAGCTGTTTATGTGCATTTGTGATTTCTTGTAGATCGGATTGTAATTAAATCAATTTTCCATTAATGTGTTTCAATTGTTAAGAAAAGCTAATTAGTAAGCTTTTTATCATGTGTCCAGACAACGTAGTAGCATCTCTTTTGGTGTAAGGACCTGTATTACTGAGGACTCAAGATTTACAATGTATGACATTGTTATAATTAGCATGTAATCCAGCTTTAAGATGTATTAAAGTAATCATTTGGAAAAAAAACCCCAAAATTTTCTAGCGATTAAACCAATATTTTTTCCAGAGTGAGTTCCAGGAACAGGATTTATTTAGGAAAATAGCAGCAGAATTAGTGAAGATGCCTTGATTTTGAGGCACTGAATAGAAGGGTGCTGTCACTTGTAAGCAGCGTTGGATGTAATTGCTGAAGCAGAGCTAGTATTTAACTAAGTGAGCTCCCCAGGCATGCTCCTAGTGTCAGACCTGCCAAAGCTCATCCGCCTGAATGAGGGTCATCAGTGTTTTTTGGCTACTGGCAAGACGGTGTGTGACTCACTGTATCAGCAAAGCCCCTCACAAGTGCGATGCGGGACTGTT
Organism: Fulmarus glacialis; assembly: GCF_000690835.1. Classification (NCBI taxonomy): domain Eukaryota; kingdom Metazoa; phylum Chordata; class Aves; order Procellariiformes; family Procellariidae; genus Fulmarus; species Fulmarus glacialis. The sequence continues at coordinate 22,447 of NW_009204648.1, forward strand.
GAACTGTGCACTGGGAGTGAAAATAACCTTTTTCTGTAACATTTCCTTTCTTTAAAGTGTTGGTGTGTAGAAATTTTGTGTGAAAATATTTGTGTTACAAAGCACAGATGTACCTGCTTGGGTGCTGCTCTGCTTGCATTATGTGTTGATCGAATTGCTGGATTTTCATACACAGGACCGAAGAATTTGGGTCAGATAAAATATTGCAGCATAGTGGCATTTAATAATGACCACAATATGCATTTCCAGGGATATATTGTCGTCATTTTATTACTATTCTCTTTTAGTTGGCATTTTTCTCAGTGTTCTTCAGTAGAGCTCTGAATTCAGAGAGTTTTCTTTGTAATGGTCGATTTTAAAGTTTTACTTGGGTTGGTTTGCTCTGTGTTTTTGCACTAAAGCTGATTCTTAAAAGATGTTTAAAGAGAGTTAAGCATCCAGTCCCAAGCAAATTTAAGAGAGGAGATACATGCAAAGGTCACGTGAACCTAGAATTAAAAGCGGTAGAATTGTAAAAAGAAATACTTAGAGCTTGATTTTGGGCCTAATTTAGTAGATTTTAGTAATCATCAGATATAAACCTGCAGGTTGAAAGTAGCCAGTGCCTGGCTGAGGAGTGGGTTAAGCTGCAGTGGGAGCTTTGGGCTAGGAGGATGGGGAGGATGGAGATGTTTCTCTGGAAAAGCTGGGGGGGATAAGCCGCACATGAAACAGGGAAGACAAATCAGATGGGGCTGCTGAAATGGTGATGAGGATGGAGCAGCTGCCTAGGAAGGCCAGGGCTCTCTGCTAGCAAAGCAGCAATATATTCAAGGTTTATGAAATGTAAATTAAAGCTGTGGATAAGGAGGAATGTGTCAGTGCAGGAAGACTACATGTTCTTTAGAAATGAAGTCATTAAGAGCTTTTTATTCAGGAAAAAAGGAGGGGACAGGGCAGAAGTTAATAAATTTCAAATAAGAAAATGCAAAGAGCAGTTTCAAGTGCAGTCTCATTTAAGCAGGACAGCAGGGAAAATCAAAGCTATCTGTGTCCCTGCAGATGTGCCAGAAACCCAAAGAATAGGGCAGTTGAACACACGTGCCTGGTTTTCACTGAGGACCTTGATGTATAAAAGGCCTCTCCAAGCTCAGTGACAGGTTGTGGGCTAACAGGAGAGCTGGTGTTACACAGGACTGATGGAGTTGATTGCGTTGGGGGCAGAGTGGCACAGTAAAGAAGTACATGAGTTATTGTATCAGTAAGTCTCACTGACTCGTAGATTTAAAAAAAAAAAAAAAACCCAAACAAAAAAAACCCAGGGCACTCTGGTGAACCGTTCAACCATTGCACGTCACAGTGGCTGTGATATGCTGAGTGAGATAGGAGCGGTCGTAATGGCAGAGAACAAAATAATAGCAGGAGGTTTTAATTACCCTCTGTGTACTCTGGGTGAATGTCACATTAGGGACTAATCATAGTACAATAGAATAATATAGGTTAGAAAGGGACCTCTGGAGCTTTCTAGGCTGGAAACTGCTACTCAAAGCAGGGATGGTGTCCACAGAGGTTAGGTTGCTCCTGGCCCTGTTGAGTTTTGAGTATCTCCAAGGAAAAAGATCGTTAGTAGGTTCCCCAAAGGATGGACCTTCCCCGCTCTCCCCACGTGGTCAGCGATGCCCTTTCACAAGATCACTGCTCAACCTTGTGCCCTTCAGTGCGTTCGTAAATGGTCTGGAAAAAGGAGTGGGCAGGGGGCGAAGTTTGGTCAGATCGAGCAGTAAAAATGAAACCCTCTGCAGAGAGTCATGGTAGGATGCTTAGCGAGTTGGCAACTGAAATTTGATGTCAGTCAGCACAAAATACCATACATGGAGCAAACAAACCTAACTGTAGATGTACGACAGTAGGCTCTAAATTAGCTTTGCCACGAAGAAGGGTTTCGGCATCACTGTGGATAATTTTGCAGAAAACCATCAATGTAGTTTCCTCTTCCCTCTGTATCAAAGCTGGACACATTTTGTGATAGAGGAGAGGATGCTGCAGGATGCCTGCCTTGCCCGCACGCCGGATGTGCCACTGCTGCAGTGTCTGGGCTTCCTATATACCCCAAAAGGCCAAGGTGCTGAGGGGGAGGAGGTGGCATGCTGGAAAGCATTGGGTCAGGGCATGCCGAGAGCTCAGCGGCGCAGCTGAAGCCACGTAAATGTGATTCCGCCAAGGCGCTGAGGGGGAGGAGGTGGCATGCTGCGAGCTGGAAAGCATTGGGTCAGGGCATGCCGAGAGCTCAGCGGCGCAGCTGAAGCCACGTAAATGTGATTTATGACAGCATTGCCAAAGCACCTGCGGCTTTGAATGCCAAACCTGAAACTGCAAGAAAGCTTGCAACAGCCTAGCGATTGCGATCGCAGGTCCCTGTGGGCATTAAGCATTCAAAGGGATGGCTTTTCTCAGGCACTGTGCTCTTTGATGTTTCTGTATTTACCAACAAGCAGCAAACTTTATACATGCTTACTGAAGCTTTTCCAATGGATTTCCTTATTGTTTTCTGTTTTACTGAAACTTACTATTTTATAATGGCACCTCTAAGAACACTTTGTTAAACATCTGCTGAGGACTAATGCAAAACTAGTTGTTTTCTCTTAAAATGAGTGCATTGTGTGAGTTTCATGTGGTATGAAAGTGAAATAGCCTTTTGCAGCCTGAAAAGTCGTATCCTGTCACCCAAATTAGCAACTGTTTTGGAATTTCTTTTTTATGTGGTATGAAAGTGAAATAGCCTCTTGCAGCCTGAAAAGCCGTATCCTGTCACCTAAATTAGCAACTGTTTTGGAATTTCTTTTTTTAAAAACAGACACTTTGTGTGACCTAAAGCATCAGTATGTCTTTTTGTCTGCCCTGCTATAGTTCTGTAGGCTGTTGGTCTTTCATAGCCAAGCTCTAAAATGTGTGTAGGATGGATGCAAGGAAGTGCAATTTGGGTTTCTTGGACTTGAAAAGCACTGGCGTTTTGCTTGCAGTTTTGAGGGGCTGGGCTTCATAACACAGGTTGGGCCTGTGATTTCTGAGAGTGCATTTTTCTCCCTCTGGAAGTACCTGAGCTCGGTTTCCAAGTTTGCCAATCAAGGCAGTTGCAGCAGTGTTTTAGTTTATTAAATTAAATTCATTTTAGCGCTGCTGGCTCAGGTCCTGTATTTCCACAGACTGCACTGCAGGAATCCAGCTCTGCAAACACCAATTAAGGGGGACAGTGGAAAGCACAGTAATTATATGAATATTCTAAAAAACGTTTGGCTTGGCTATTTGCAACTTGCAGGCTTGTTGCTGTCTCCTGTACCCTGCAGACAAATACTACATGTGGCTATTTAGAAGTCAGCAGGCAGAAGTGCAACAGGTTTTGACGTTAGCAGCTCATTAAAATGAACAGTTACTTGTTTCACATACTCCTGTTTTGCCTGTCTGTCTGCAGGCTCCATTTCCCCTTCACCTTCCCCAGCAACAGCCCTAACCTCTCTGTTTTTCCTGTGCTTTCCTCTGAAGGCTCACTTAAAAACAAACACACACAACCGCCCCCCAGCACAAGATTTTGCACTGTAACCTTTTTGCCTACAAGGCTAACAGGTTCATTTTTACTTTAACCCCATGTCTCAGTATTTGCAGAGTCAAGATGTGTTTGACTGGGATTATTAGGGATAGGCTCAGTGCTACAGCATCCTGACTCTTAATTTGCAGCGCAGCAGAGTTGAGGAGCAAAGATCCCCAGGTTTTTATTTCTTTTTCAGGAGGAGTAATTGGGATCTGTGGACATCCTTTGCCAGATCTTTCTTGTCATTAACAGCAGAAGTAGTAATGAGATGCTCATCTGTATGTTAGGTAGACAAGCATATTTGAAATGCTTCTGTGAGTATCCTCTCAAGAGCTGGTGAAAGAGATCTTAAAAGACAGCTTTAGCTGCTGCTAAGCTGCTGCTAAACTGCAAAGTAGGCTTGTCGATTTGACAAACATTTTGCGTGACTATGTTCAGTAAGAGCAGAATTATAATAATAACAGTTATATTAAATAACAAAATTTAAAATCTTCCAAATTCACAAAACGTACAAGTTGAATTAGACATTCCAGTGTTGTTTAATAATTTTCATGGGAGTTCATGGTTAAATACTCTGACAGAAGGATGCAACTTCTACTCTTTCAAATGTTGCATGGAAAACTTCCTTCATTCTCAGAAGCCGCTATTGTGGCTACAACATAACACTGTCTGATTCTGCTTTCCTTCCATGGTATTAGCACTGATGCACAAATATTAAAGCAATAAAAAGTACTTGCTAGTATTTAATATGCTTATAATATTAAAGAGATACAGTAGAAAAGGCTACCACAATCTTGGAGCTCTCGGTCTTTTTACATATGGTTTCAAAGCATCGTATTAATCTTAAATAAGATACAGGGTAGAACAGTCATGAACATATTGTGGAGACATGTATAAGCCTTTTTTCATTCAGGTAGTTTAAAAGAAAGGATACCACAAAGAAAATGTCAGGTTAATAGCCATACATAATTCTATTGTAGTAGAGAAAAGAATTGTAACAAGCCCATGAATTAAAGCTAACCACTTAGCTGGACGAAGGTCTGATTTCTGTGATTTGTTGAATTAATTTAATATAGTGTAAAATTTTATTCAGCTTGTAAGAGCCCTCATATTCAGAAAACTTTCTTTGGTGGGGAACGTAAGAAAGACCGAGATATTTCCAGCTTAAACAATGGAGATGGTGATTTGTGTACTGTTCAAGGAGAGCAGCTTGACAGCTTTTTAGCTGTAATAAAAGTAGATAAGATCCAGCTGGTACAGCTAATAATAGCAATTTTTTTTTAAGGAAGCCAACCCTATCTCTTTGTTTCATTAATGATCTATGCTGCTTAAATACAGTGATGGGAATGAGCAAAAAGGGCACATGCTGCCTATCTTTCCCATCTGTGGTCTCAGGCTGCAGTTCGCCAGCTGCCGAAGCTGGTCTGCTGGCTGCTGCACCACCACCTCCTTGGTTGCCCACGTACAGTCCCGCTCTCCTTCTTCTGCCACCTCTTCCTCTCCTGAGATCCTTTTTAGGATCTTGGGAAGACTGAGACATAACGGGGGAAAAAAACCCCCAAGCAACGAAAACAGGGCATATCTTGACAAAACCAGAAATTACTCCAGGCTGCAGACAACTGTGTTTCAGGTCAAGCAAAGTTGTAGCTACTTCTCATGATTTTCACGTGTACAAATGCTTTGATTGTTGTACCAAAAAACCCATGATGTGTTATGACATGGTTCAACATCATGGGTGGTTTTTTCATGATTAGGGTTATGTTATGTAAAAAGAAAAAATGGGGGTGGGAAAAGAATGCTGTGCTCATAGGGCTGGTCCAGCTATGTTGGTCCTGCCAGTGGTAGGAGCTGCTGTGGATCATGAGCTTGCTTGTTGTCTTTCCTGAGCTCTGGGTTTTGCAAGGTTTTGCAGGTGCCGCTGGCCCAGATGAGGAGCACCTATTGAACAGCAAAGCTAATTTTCATGTAGAAGAGTGCAGGAATACTTTACAGTAACCAAAACAGAAGAACAAAGCATAGGAAACAGTCCCTTTCATGGTGTTATCAGAACTATCGTATCCTCCGGGATTGTCAAATAGTTGGACAGTTTTATTTTCCAGGATTATGGGTTTCAGAGGACAGTTGTTGCTTTCTTTGCTCCCTTGAAGTATTTTGCAGAGAGCTTTCCAAAAAGCCCCTAATCGTGTTGCTTTATGTCTACCCCGTGCTGTTGATGCTGCTCACGGAAGGCACCGGTGTTCCCTCAGAAATGCACCGCCATTTCTATGTGCCCTGCCATGTTGAGACTGATGGCTCTTTACTCTGTACGGTCTTTTTGAAGGTTTCTCTTGGGTATCCACTGTTCCTGGTTGCCTGACAGGGTGGTGTGTGTGTTCACGTGAAGAGTGTGTGCTCTGAATGGGTCCTGTGCTTCTTGCAGGTACCAACAATGACCAAATTCTTGAAAATCTCAGGTGGTGATGAAGTCTTTCTGTTTGACATCCCACATCTTTTGCAGATGCGCAGTCAATATGCCTAAGGCCATGGTGGGGCTCTCGTAGAGCTGGCAACAAAGTTGGATTTGTTTTGAAAATCCTTTGTTTTGTCCACCTTAAATTTGGACACTCTTGAGTTTAGGAAATGCAGAGGCTGCCCCTTCTCTCCTTGCTGTAACTTTCCACCTTGCCACTGCTTCCGGATTGCATGGCTCGGGACAGGAGTCCCTCTGCTTTCTTGATGGTCTTCTGCTTTGATGATACCACTTGACAGCCACGTTTCAAAGACAGTTGTTTTGCTGTAGTGGACTTGGAGGACTATTGAGCTTTTTTATTTTGGGGACAGAGTCTGGCCAAGGAGATCAGGAATGGGACCTCCCTCTCCCAGCCACAGAGATGGGTTCAGCTCAGCTATGAACTTCGTCTTCCCTCTCTTTGGCATGATACCATCAGCCCAAATGAAGCCTTCATGGCTTTGCCATCTGTTCATGTTAGGACAAGATTTATGCTACCCGTAAACTTCTTCAGACCACAGCAAAACTAAACAGCAGTGGAGAGAATCAGCTCTGTTTCATACCATCATGATGAAACGCTGTTTTGTTGTGAGGAGATCCCATAATACCTACATTTGAAATTGTTGCCCTCTTGTGTCTTACGCTTTCCCCCTCTCAAATAGCTTTGGTATGTTTGCATTTTATGTGCTCTTGAATATGTTAGAGTAATAAAAGCATCATTCAGGTCCTGATCTGTTTCTCTCCTTGTCCCTGTGAAATGAAGAAGAAAATATTTTATATTCCCAGTAACATTTACTCCCTGTTGCTGAATTTGTGACAGTATCTTTCAAGGACCTGGTATTTTCACTCAATAAGTATTTCTCTCTTTGTTTCGATTCTCCTTCCACTGTGTAATCTCTTTCTCCCTCTTCTGATGTCCTGCAGAACAGTCATTTGCTGTCATAAACTCTCCTTTACTTAATCACTGTCTTTGCTTAAAAGCAACAACATCATCATCTCTTTTGGCTTGGTTTTTTATTATTTTTCCCCTGTTTTTCCTTTCTTCTCAGCTAAACTACCCCTTTCCTTGGTTCTTTTCTGTTTGTCCTTGACATTTGCTTTTCTTTCCTTTCAGTACTTCTCCCATTTGTGCTTGTTGGTGGTCAGCAACTCTTGGACCAGTACTGGAATATTTCGGGATAGTAAACAGATTTTTGCACCATGGCCATGAACGTTATCCATCTTCTCTGTGTCCTAAGACTGTCACAAACATGGTCTCTTTCTTTTCAACCTCACTGTCTCTGGGTGCGTCATGAAGTTGTAGTGCAATATGCTGCCCCTTTTACTTGGTGTACGTGATCCCAGTTAATGTGTTGCTATTTCAAGGAAAATGTCTGTAGGTGCATCTTGCACTCCCATCCAGAGTTGCATCATCTTTTCTTCACTTGCCATACTTAATTTTTTTTGCAACATTTACCTTACTGAAGCAATGTTTATAATTTTTGCGCTGTTGCATAGGAGTCTACCCTATGATTTCACTTCCAAATGTCTTTGATTGCATGTGTCTTTGATACACTGAAAGCCCCAATGTCCTTTACTATGTTTGATTTTTAGTGTTGAACACTTTGCCTTTAGGTTCTGGCTCAGTGGGTTGAAAGTCACCAGGCTGTGATGGCCTGCGTTTTTGTGTTTGAATGCATTATGTGGATACTTTGACATCTGAGCAAATTATATTGGTATATTGGTTCTGCAATGTAGTTAAAGCACTTAGTGGTCAGTATCTCTGTAGGCTATTCTAATTTTTTTCATAATGAAAATAATGGAGCAGTTCTGCTAGTCTGGGACTAAAGCACGGGGGGTAAAATTTGAGTCTCTTGATATTTTGGCCTTGACTGTGCAAAAGTTTGACCAAAGAACATTGCACTGTTAAAAATTTCATCATGCTCATATGGACTTGAATGCTAATAAGGAAACAGTAAATGGCAAGATGCTAAAAGATAATGTTACTGCCTAGTAACGGTAATTTGCTTTACGGAGGAAGAAAAACAGCAGTGTAGAAAATTGCCCATTGGCTTTCAGCAGTGAAGGTTGCATGTGTTGAGAATTCTTCATTCATGCTGAATGCTTATTTTAGGGGTGTTACATGCCTTTAGCCTCAATTTTGATGTGAATACAAACCTTACTGTGGAAGTAACCATTAAAGGGCATTTCCCCCTGCTGTTTTGTTTTGCAGAAGGACCTAATAATTTTCATAATGCTAAGGAAAATAATAATAATAATTCTGAAAGGAGATTGTGCAAGGAAGGGCAAACAGAAAACCGCAGAGATGTAGAGGTGAACTGACTGATTCCTTTCTACAGAGGCAATATACAGGTTTCCCTGTTGGCCAGCAAGAGCAATAGATTTGGCTGAGATTTTATTGGTATATGGTGTTATAGTGTTCCTATGGCTTGGAACACTTCTTTCAAGTTTACTTAATTAAAGACTAAACAAATGAGTTTGAGTAAGATTTCCCCATGCTGTTATGTTTATCCCCTTCTTCGTGTTTGTTTAATTCGTATTGTCTAAAGACAAAGTCTTTCCTCTGGCCTTGTTTCTCTCTTCTGCCCTCCCTTTGGTGAAGGAAGAGGTGCCTGGCACTAACTTTTGCTCCTTACCCTCTCATTTCCCAAATGCAAGGGAAGGACGGTACTGACTTGACACTACTAAAACTATAGTGGTTGGGGCAAAAAAACCCTTTTTTCTCACCTTCCATCCATAGTAACTCTTCTGCCCTTACCCCTTCACCAGGACAGAGCCGATGGGATGATTTTTAAGTCCAGAGTGCAAAACTTTTAGCTGAGCTAAGACACAGCACTTGGTGAGGACAAAATACAGAGGCTGATGTAATTTTAAATTTCAGCAGTGTTGTTTCAGATGATGTGATCAAATGACACGGTAAGTGTTCTGCAACACCAGGCACGGGGTCCCACACAGCACATGTGCTGTGTAGCGGCATCCAGGAGGGCTGGTCCTTGTGGAAAGGGGGTGAAGGATGAGTTACACCCCTGCGAGGATATTCTTGGCTGGATTTAAAGTCTCCCTGGCTTGGTTTAGCGTGACTCACCTGCAATGCCAATGAAATAAACCACATGAAAGCCACGCTGTTCTGAAGGAGAGCCTGTGCAGATGCTCGAGGATAAATAACTATTCAATATTAATCTGGATTAATTTTTCTGAGCGTTCCCCTGTAGGAAACCTTAGTTGGGCTTTGAGGCAAGGGATTTAAATCCCTGAAGTCTGTGTACTTCTGCAGTGTGATTACTGAGGTAAGAGTATACTAGAAAAAAAATCTTAGCTGCATCACTGATATGCTTTCTTTTGCCCTTTAACTTGTCTGTCTCATTCAGCCAGAACTCGCTTTAATTTGTCAAGCAAAGTATTTCAAACTGTAATTGCTGCGTAGGGATCAGAGGCTGGGGAGATTTTTTTCTGGAGTCAGGGCAATCGAGATGAGTGGAGGAGCTTTTATATTCCTAGGGAGTCTGGTTTCTGAGCTCATCTGACTTCAGCTGTGGACTAGTGTCGGCAGGCTTTGTAGTATGCTACAGGTTGTATTTTCTGAATGAGTCTTCGTGCATCGAAGCTGATACTGTGTGATATGAGGGGTGTGTGTGTTGACCATAGCCCTTCAAAAGCAGGCAGGTGTTTTTTGCTTCTTGGCCATGCTGTGTCATTAAGTCCTCCATAGCAGCCTTCTGGCACGGATGTTAAATGAATTTTAGTGACATTGCATTGTATTTAATCTGGAGCTGTGCGGAAAACTGCTTTATGGTATATTGAGATGAACCAGTGAAGACAAAGTTTTATGGCCTCAAACCTTCTGAATGCTTAGCATAGATATAAGTGCACACACACAAATATATACACACCCCCTCCCCCCGCCCCAAAGAAATTCTTCATTGCTCTTATCTGAGCAGAAATGAGTTTGCTGTTTTCAGCTCCCTGCTCAGGGGGTGTTTTGGCTGCTCTGTTGGGTGGACAGGCTGATGGCACTGCTCGAAGCTGTGCCATTATTTTTGGGTGGCAGTTGCAGATGGAAGCATGCTTCTTTCACTGGAAATCATAACAGAAGTATTTTTCCATGGTGCTGCTACTGTTGGTAATGTGATGTGTTTTTGGTTCCAGTCTGGGTCTAATTTAGATGCCTCTTGCTCCAACTGTTAAGATGCCATCTGTTAATGGGCTCTTCAGCACCCTTTTCCCTGCATGTTCTTGGCCCCTCTGTGGCAGGATGAAGATGTTGATATCATCTGTCATCATGCCAGCTACTCTGTTACTCATTCGTGTTCCTTTGCTGGGTGGAGGAAACAGCTTTCCTATATCGTGGGAAATCCACGTTCAGCAATGGGAGGAAGGAAAAGCTCATCTAAAAGATGTGTTTTTCTGTTATCTGGGAATCTTCTTATTTTTTTGCATGGGCTTACAAAATAAAAATTCATTGGGTAGTAATGATAGTGACTGCCGTTATAAAACATCTATTTTCATCTTTTGCTTTATGTGCCCTCATCTTTGAAGAGAAACAAGCTGGTGTTATTCCTCGTGTCCTTTTGTCATTACATTACGGTATGGCTTTCTCACTCTTTCAGACTGCTCTGTTGCCTACCCACTCTTCAGATATCAAATGTATTAGTTCAGGCACTTAAATATTGGAAAGACTTACAGGGATCCAAACTAGCTGTTGGATGCCGAGGTACTTGAACAATAATTGCAAGCAGAAAAGAGGTTTAACTTGTGCCCATGAAGCATTAAGCATTTTGTGGATATACAGCAGAAACATAACTTGTCATCTTGTGTAACTTTGCACCCACCCACCTGCTTCAACACAGAGAAGATGGGGGATGTCAGGGCCCTTGTCTAGAGTCTCTCTCTCCCTTCTTCCAAACATATTCACTTCTTGCTTTGGCCTCTGTATGGTGCAGAGTTGCATCTTTGTTGGTGGCTGATTTATGTAGATACGCAAGCTATATACTACAGTGTGTGTGTGCATCCATACACTTATTTGCCTTAAAATCTCCTTGTCTGTTCCTTTGTTGCAGAAATTCTTGTGTTGTTTATAAGTCTTGTTCACTGATACAATTTTGTGTAACTCATGGGGGTGTGATATGTGGGAGGTGGGTGTTAGCCCATCTACAGTCCTTACGTCACGCTGAACTTAGGGTATCTACTGAAAGTCTTGTCTTTCCTGGAGAACATCCGCTCTTTTGCAGTATGTATACAACACTGCAGGTTACAAATACCATATGACATTGCCATGCAAAAATTCAGAGATGTTCCAAGGAAAGCATGCTTTAATCTGCCACTTTAACGCTACAAATTCACAGACAGGCAGAATCTTCTTTTTTTTTGCTGTGGACTGCTTGTCCACCCTAAACCAATGTTGCTGTGCTGTGTGAATGTGTCCTGGGACAGACCTTTACTGGGGAAGTCTATCAATAAATTGGACTATACCAATAGGTTTGGTAGTGAGGACAGTCCTGGTTTGGTATTTGGCTGTCTATATGTATAAATTTAGGTGTGTATGTGCATTGACATCCATCTGTTTCTACAGAAACCCAGAGGAGGCTCCTATAGTTCTTGCCCCTTCTCTTTCCTCCGGTAGGCCCTGGGAAGGACGAGTAGCTTCACCTGCCTGGGCTTTGCTCTGGTGAGGAGTTATTTAATGCAGTTGTTGATATAAGTGTGTTTCTCTGCTCCCTCTAGGGCTAAAGCCTCCTAGCAATGTCCCCATGCAGTGACATGTCAGGGCCCACTGCCAAGCTCCTCCTTATCCATGCAACTGCCTCTCTCCAGCCCTCTGCTGGAAGCACTTGTTGGGCAGGCTCTGGCATGAAATATTAACATTGTAATATTTGCATTTGAGCATTTTGATTAGCTCTGCTGCAGTGGAGTCGCTTGAGAACCACTTTGGAGAGATGAAGTTGCGTAAAAGACATTCTGGATCCCAGATAGTGGTGTTTGCATGAAATGTTCTCAGTTTTGGAGACTGCCTGCTTAATTCTTGAATAAGCAAACATGACTTTGCAAAGTTCATCTTCGATGCTTTCCCATTCATTTTCTAGCAGAGATTCATATAGTCCTTCCCCATCCCTTTCCCTGTTTCCCAAGGGAAGTCTGTGAGCGAGTACCCCTATGCACATATATCCACATTGGACAGATAACAGCAGGGCTCTGGTTTTGGGATGTTTACTTCCACCTTTATTCACCAAGGAAATTAAATAAGCCAATCCTTAGCCATAGGAAGGTATCTAAATATACAATGCATCTCCAGAGAGAAAGTAATCAAATCTCCTGCCCGTACAATAAGCAAGTGTTCGCACAGAAATACATCACTTTAGCAAGTCTGTCTGCATTGTGCCAAGCAGTAGGACAGTAATGTATGTTTGAGGCAGATTAAAAAAGAAAAAAATTAAGCTCTTTATATGAACTAGATGAAGTGTTTATTCTACGGAAATCCAGAGAAAGCCTTCAGAAATGTTGATCTTACTTTGGCACCAAATTTTAGTTTTGAATAGAAGCGATAGATATTTTTTTTTGTTACTTAAGAAAACAAAACCCTCCAGTAAAAAGTTGATTTTTTTTTTTAATAATAGAAACTAGTAATCATTTCTGCAGCTTTGCACACACTGTCAAGTGATGCTTTGCCTTATTTTCTGTTTTTTAAAAAACATGTCTTCATGGCTTTGTTGGCCTCCCAAGCAAAGACCCTTCTGTGGCTCATGTATGATTAGCTGTGCTTGTATTCACACCAACTCTGTGTGGAAAGGCAAAGTTTGTGTTCCTTGTTGTAATACTCCTTTTGTCCATTTAAATGACTGATTAAATGACGTAACATCAGAAGCATGACTTTTTGAAAAGGATGTTGAAAAAGGAGCTAGCAAAACTAGTTTGCTTAAGAAATGGCTGAGGCAGGAGTTTAGGTGCTGTATTTGCCATTGGCGAGCATCGCCGGGTCTGCAGAGTGAGCACTGTGCCTTCAGGCTTTCCTGACATCACATTTTCAGAGGTGTTAAGTGGTTTGTAAGGTTGTAGATGGCCTCTCGTTGCACATCTAGGACCTAGGAGCCTTTTTCCACTGGGGTTTTTTAAACCATCTGGATTTCTAGTTCAGGATCATTTTGTGGCTCAAGGCATCTCGGCTTCTAGTACACTTGAGGAAGGTAAGCCTACAAGGGATTAGACACAAAAGTCAAAAAAAAAAAAAAAAAAAAAATTTCCCAAGGTTCTGAAGAAAAAAAGCATTTTGCTTCCCTGGAGGAGAGTGGAAACCAAACGGCATCATGCAGAAGCCAGTTGCTTTTCTCCGTTGCTCAAAGGACAGACGGGTCCTGGTGAAGGGAGAGTGTTTTTCTTGTCTCTGAACTGCTGGGTTGAGACTGTAGGGAGACTGTGGTCTCCTCCTGTTGGGCCATCTGATGTGTCCCTACACTCCATGCTCGCTCACTCTTTATCTTCCTCTTCCAACGGTAGTCCAGGCTAGCAGAGAGAGGGGGGCGGAAAAGCTAATGTTTTAGAGAAAATAATGCTGTTTTCTGGTACTCCTCATGACATCTATGTGTGATTCTGTCTTCTCCCCTCTGTTTTTTGCAGTATTACTGACTGCCCTTTGATTCCCTGCCCCCCCCCCCCCCCCCCCGACTTGCCATCCCCTTTTGGACCTGTTAACTTGGTCCTTTAAATTCAAGGGAATCAAAGGCAACAGGCTTTGCTCCGTCCTTACTGTCAAAAAGAGAGGCTATCACAGACGTTTCCTCGTGATGTTTAGTCTGCATAAATGTACTTACGTTTAATTCATCTCTGTTTTGTTTTTAGTAATATCTTTATGCTGTTGTGCCTACGCTTGAGGAAGCTGCTGTCATCTCAGTGTGTCTGTCCTACCATTATCAATAATGTTCCTCTCAATCTGCATGCAGGAGATGTTTGCAGTCATCCTGCTCCTTGAGCATAAGGCAATGAGATAGCTAAAGCGACACACTTCATTAGCAGCTGGTATTTGTTGATCCCTCTTAAACCGTTCTCTAAAGAGTTTTTTCACTGTGTTGTTTTTGTCAGCAAAAAAGCACAGGGAGAAAAATCTTTTACTTTGCTAGTTCCCACTGGTTTGTCTCTGTTCTGTTTAATTAGTTGAGCAAGAGTGCAGGTTTTGGAAAATAACCTTCAAAGCAGAATGTGGCTTGTTTTTGGCCACTGTGAACCCCCTGAGAAAATGTACTGTCAACCTGAGAGGCAGGGTTTGCATTGGGTGTGTAAGAGTCCTCCAGATGATTTGGGCATCATCTTTACTTGATAGGATCTCACAATACATTACTCCGGACTAGGGATGTCCTCCTGGCTGTGAACTTCTTTGTATGTCCGTACCTCTCATGACATCTCACCCTTCCCTAAAAAGTTCGAGTGTCATTGAAAGAGGGTGACCAAAATGTCTGATGTTTTCCCCTCTTGTCTCTTCATCCCCTGTGGTTACAGGGACATACTGAGAGGGTGTGTGAATTCAGCATAAAACAAGCTATAAAAAGGACAAATTTTTGTTGTATAGTTGTATTGAATGCAGTTTCTGTAACAAAAATTACAGCTTTTTCTCTTAACTGCCTTCCTTTTTCAAGTGGTCCTGAGCACGTGGGTAGCAAGAGTGGCAGAAATCTTGTTACATCGCTCTTGCTGATCACCTAGCTCCAGCAGAGAAAACTGTTTTTCTGTTTCTGCTTTTTTTTGCTTTTGTTTTTAAGTATTTTAGACAGGAATATTACATCCTTAGCTTCTGTCTGAAGGTAAGAAAAATAAACCTGAAGCGGAGCGTGAGGAGAATGCACTTTTCATGCTGTAATATATTTTTGTAGCTCTGCCATTCCTTTTTTGAAAACGGAGTAAGTGACATGTCTGGGGTTGATAACGGCAATTCAGACAAAGCCTGTGGCTGAAGCAGGAGAAATCATCGCTTTTGCCCAGGGGATGCAGGAGCAGAGTATCTGCTGAAGGTGTGCGAAATCGTGGGCCAGTTTCTGAGAGCAGTCATTTGCCACAGATCCCCTGAAATCTAAAGAATTGTCCCCATTTATATCAGGCGAAGACCATGCCGACATTGCTGCGAGCTAGCAGAAAGGCTGCCTGCTTTTTGAGTGTTGCTTTTTCACATGCCTAAGATTGATGTTTTTCAAAGCAAACAAAGTCAAGTGAAAAGTAGGAGAGCGGAGCACTTGAATAAAGTAGTCTTGAAGTTAAGGTTTGCATTGCTGTTTTTCTTGCTACCTCTATTCATTTTTAGTTTGATGGATTGTTTCTGTACTCGATGTTCAGATTTCTTTAATCAAAATATACTTCTGTTTTAAACTTCAAAGATATGTGCCAGACAGGCGTCGGCATGTGTTTTTAGAAGAAGTAGGCTGTAGATGAATTCAGGTATGATGTGCGTAAAAAGTAATGGCAGGTTGGATTAAAAGTGAATCAGGAATATGTAATTTATTAATAAGCTGAATCAGCAGTGTCTGTATGCAATATACTCTTAAGTGGTATTTTGAGTATAGATTTGTGTAAAACCATATATACTTCTATAATATACCTAGGAAAAGCACCTGCAGTGTGAAATTACTGTCGTTATTTATACATTAACTACCTAATGCAACCATATAGTTATTTGTTCCTTTTGACAAAGGAAAATATTCTTTGTGAAATCATCTGGAGATGGAAACATATGGCATTTTCTATTCATTTGAGATAAATGGATCATCCTCTTGTTTCTACATGAGCTTTTGTCACAGGTGCTGTGTAGCCTGGAAAAAAACCAAACCCAGTCAGCTCAGATCCTTGCATTTTACAGAGCTGATTTCCTGAAGTGTCAGTGCAAAGATTTTTTTCTTCTTTTTATTTGTTCTCTTGAAAATCTGTGGTAGCTAAACCTTTGTTGTCTTTTCTGTTTGTCTGCAAATGAGAGTAACACTTTTTTGAAACTGTCTGAATTTCTTTCCTTGCACTTACAAACAAAGAACCAAGAAAAGGCCAGATCTCTGCAAGAATTCAGTCTGAAAAATAGCTACAATACATGAATTGTTCCAAGATCAAAACCTCCCCATATCTATAAATAATGAACAACCAGAAAAAAAAAAGTACCTCTAGGAAAGTTCCTGGCAAGTTTCCTAATATAATGCATCTTTTTTCTATATTAAATAAAGAAATACATTTTACTTGCATATTAGCAAATTTAGTGCCAAAACTGTACAAGAAAGTGAATAGAAACATGATCAAAGCTTTCAGTTTGTTGTAGGTTCTTAATTCATGTGTTGTGAAGTGATGAATTCCATTGCATGTGTGTTACTAGTAGAGACTTCCAAGGTAACTCGTGTTTTTGGTTCAATTAATACAGAATGAAGGCTGTTAAAGCTTTTCTAATAAATATATTGCAAAAAAAATGCACAAATACCCGTCTCACTTTTAGCTGTATAATTGTAACATAACTAGGCGAAGTTGAGAAATTTGAGGTGTTTTCAGTGTTGGCTCTCAAATTAAGAGTGAAACATCTCTCTTTTTTCATGAGTATCAGCTGGATGAAATGGTAACAATCAGAAGGCCAGAAATAATATCTAGATACCATGGGGAGGAATCCAATTTGTATCGAGAGGAAAGAAGATACCTAGCAAGGTTTTAGTTGGTTATTGATAGGTAGAGATACCGCTCATGTGGCTGCTTTTGTCAGACTTCCACAACATTCTCCAGGTGAACATCTTTACCATGTAGTATTTTCATCCTAATGAATTATGTGCCCTTATTCCAAGGGGGCTCCATGTTCTGTTTTGTGGAGGAGCGGGTGTGCAGATAAATGCTTCTTGTACCCTGAAACCACGTCTGGCTTGTATAGGTTCAAATAACTGGTGTCGGTTTTCTGCCAAAGCTTTCAAATCCTCATGACTGTGGTGTAGGAGTGGGTTGGTGTGTACCGAGGGTGCTCGCAGCAGATCAGTGTGGGATTTTAAACCTTTCGCTGTATATGGGCTCTCCCAGAGATTCCTGGGATGATTGAGCTAAGTGCTTGCCTTGAAAACCATCAGCCCTACAGTATCTGCTGTTTTTTGATAGGTTTGATTGGTATTTTTTTTATTTAGTGCCAAGTGACTACTAGAAAATGTCCAACTAATGCAAAAAAAAGCTTCTGCTGAATGTTCTGTATAAGCCACATGTCCTGATGCAGCTGTGTCCAGATCACGTAGATCCCTTGGTGATGATGGAGAGGGAGAGAGTCACTGGAGTGAATTTGCTGCTTACAGAAACCAGCTTTCAGTATTTTGGTTTCTGTCAGCTTAATTCATTGTCTTAAACTCGATGCTATTTAATAGATTTGTGTTAATTTGGTCTTAATAAAACAAACCACACAGTTTCCCAGTCAAGGGACAAGGACAATTTGTGGCAGGCGCCTTCAGTCTTGCAGAGACCTCAAGCATGTTCTTCCACATGCGGCTGTGGTGTCTCCATCATTAATAGCTTGCATATCATGAGTCAAGCCCCCGAAATGCATTTAATTGTTTTAAAAGCACAGTAAATCAACCTGTAATAGGTTGTATGATTTTTTTTTTATATTCCTCTTTTTAATGCCTTGTTAAACATACACCCATACATGCGTGTCACTTTTACCATCTCTAGCATTTAAAGTTGCTGTTGAGGCGTTTCTGTCCTGTGGTGCATCCAGTGAGGAGTTAAAGTGATCAGAAAATGCAGCCTCTGTATGGTTTTTGGCAAGTTTTTGTGTTTGGGTTTTTTGCTGTTGTTGTTGATTTGCTTTATCTCCCCTCTATTTTCACCCAGAATAATATGAAAACATCACTAGAAAGTGCATTGGCACTTGTGAGATTGAAGTGGAGTAGAAGTTTATCGGGGATCGCTATGGCCCTTGGAAAATTCTCCAGTGACGACTTCTTAAATCAATGCTGCTTTATGAGTTAGAAAAGAGACAAAATATGAGTTAAAAAAAGAAATAAAATCCAAACATGTCAACAAGGTCAATATGTTTCTAATAAAAAGGATGAATTTTGGTGAAATCTCATTTTCCAAACTCTCTCTGAGAGGGTACTGAGTATGTACTTCCCAAAAGTTTCCTTCCTGCTGCAGCAGGGAGTTAGGAAGCTTTACTTCTGTCTGTGCTTGAAGTGTCTTTCCTCAGACAGCTTTTCTTTTCCTCTCTTTTATGGGGCGCAGTATTTCATGTGGTATTTTGGTAAATTAGTTGAAACTGCTCCTGCTAGCAACAGCGTCTCCTATCAGTATCTGATGGGTTTCACTCGTAGCCAGTGGATGAGGGAAATAACTGCTGCGCTTAGCATCACAACGTAATTTCTTAATAAAGCATAGCAGCAGAGCAAGAAGCACAAATAATAGTATTTCTTCTTAAACAAAACTGTTCTTTATCTCCGTGTTCTTCAAAGCTGGCATTTGATGGAGCGTTACGGGAAAGTTGTGAGTTGCCAGTATATCATTTGCCATCTGCACAAACACAAAAAGAAAACCCGAATTTGCCTCTCTGCATGAGAGGTGAAATCTTGTACAAGGAACAGATTCTGCAGAGTTTCACTTGTTCTTTTTTTTTCCCCTTTGCTAAAGAGGACATTTAGGAATTAATTGGAAGTCAAAATTTTTGCTGAGAGCTAAAACATGATTGGGTTCTTAATTATGATTTTTTCCCCTTCATTTTGCTGTTCAACGGCCTTTTCTGCTTTTACCGTTTACTGTTAAGTGGGTTTGAAAGACATCTTTTTCACCTTTGTTTACAGAGACAGGTCATTTTGCTTGACTTGTAAGGTATCTGTGATTTATTTTTAACAGCCTATAATTTTGTGGGTGCGAATTGGATTACTGCTGTGTTTTTCTAACATCACTCTTGCTGGCTATTCTGTCACAGTTGTGTGATGGAAAACAGGCATAAAATACAAATATTCTCCTCTATTTGTTTTCTTAAATCGTTTGAGGGTTGTACAGAGAGCAGGGGGCAGATCTGCCTTGGAAGTTTGATGCCCAGTGAAATGTTTCTTTTAGCTGGCTGGTGTCATCAAGGCGGAAACTATGGTCTCAACTTTTGTCTCTGCTTTTTTTGCTTATTGTAGCCCTGTAAGAGTAAAGTCTCTGATAGCTTGGATTTGTTCTGTTTGCACTGACCACATTAACAAGAGTTGGGCTAATACAGTGAAGTAAGAATCACAGGTGAGCTGAGGTGGTACATTAGTGAGGGCAAAATAGCCCAAGTATTCCGCTGCTTCTGCGGTTCACTTTTCACAGCCCAGTGAAAACGGATATCCAGCCTTTCCTGCCCTTGGCAAAAGCCAAGCCAGTAGTGTGCTCAACCCAGAATCTGGTTCTTAACCATCATTTTGAAGCATTTTCTGTCTCGCTGGGCTTTCCAAAACCTTTCACTTACGCTTAGATATTCTGTTTCCCCCCGCTATTCCTTCTTATTTTCTTTGGGAAGTCTTCATGCTAGCACTTGACATAAGAGAAGGGATTACAGCTTTGTAGGTAGTAACACATAGCAACTGTTGCCAGATTGTTTGATACCACCAAAGCACTGCTGTTAATTTTAGTCCAAGTATGTTCCTTATTAAACACCTGCTTTCTTCTGCTAAGGAGCACGAAATTGTTAGTTTATTGCAAAATAAGAATTTAAAATTACTTCTCGAAGGTAAAGCTACAGAGCAAAATCACGTGCTGGTTTTACATAATGGAATTATTCTGATTTACAACTGCTGTGATTGAAATCAGGATCAAACATTGTTTTACGTTCAGGGAGTGGAACTGAAAATCAGATGTCAGCTCCTACCGGGGCGTTTTTTTTTAGTTGGTCAAATGCAGAGAGAAGGTTTTAATCCCACAGAGTACTGAAAATACACTAAAAGACCCCCATGTTTTTAGGCTACCTCTGCACAGGAGCACCTGAACACACAAGAATTTATCTGATTTTTACATGTAAAATGTCAAATACTGTGACGTTCTACTGAGTAAAACTGATGTAAAGGTTTACGTAAGACCTCAGGGCTTTGCACTGTGACAAGCTGCTCTCATTACAACTAAATGTCAATCCAGGTGCCATGGTGAGCTTGAAATTTTGTTGCAGTTTGCTTTGCAGAAATTAAGCATAGATGAAGACACAATCTTCCTTTTAAAACCGGATAAACTCAGCTCTCTAAGGTGACCATTTCATTGATATCCAAGTCTTGAATCCTCTAACGAGTACTAGTGTGCTCAGTCCTGCTGGCTGGCCACAGCTTTGCCCTGTTTGTACAGGAGCACTGAAGACTTTTGCTACCACTTCCTGCTAATGTATTTCTTTATCGACACACATACGGAAAAGAAATCACATAGTTTTCTCTTCCTGCATCTTTGGCAACTGTCGATGCAAACCGTGTATCCCTTCTGAGGTCAGGAATTGCTAGAGCAACTCTTTGCTTCCTTTGCCGTGGGAATACTTATTTTTCCCAAAGATGACTGGTGTGTTTTGGGCTTGTGCCACATGGACATCCGTCTGCAGGAGGTCCTGCTCACTTTCACTGCATGCAATAGCTACAGCAGCCGAGGACATGAAAAGGGTTTTGGTTGCAAAGTCCTACAATAGCTGCAGTGTTAAAATATGTTTCTGGCTGCCAAATCAACTGGCCCCAACCCTTGCTCGGGAAAGGTTGCAGCAGCCTCCTGGAGAACCTGAATGAAAACCTTACTGATTTACTGTAAAATAAAGAAAGCAAATTTCAGAAATGCCCTTTAGTTCTATTTGTTTTTATTACAAAGCTTATTTAGGTATACACATAGCAGAGCTTATACAATTCATTTGCTAAAAAGACCCACAACACAAACCTCTTAGAAAGCTTTCATGGTTATGTGACTGTTTCAGTGTAGGTGGGGAAAAAAGCCTGGACTTAAGTATGTAATTAGTTAAAAAGAATAAATGATTATTTCTGGCAAGAGGTATACAACAGGCTTGTTATTTCAAGGTATCTTTCTTTTGAGAAAATAATGATGCTATTTTTAGTTGCTTTGGAATAAATCTAATGATGAATTTTGTTGGAAATGTTTGGGGTTTTTTTTCCAGCTGCTCTTTCAAAGAGAGCAGGCGTGGCTGAGGCAGAGACATTTCAGTGTTAGCAGTGGGGTTAGTTTGTAACAGCCACTGCTACATCTTAGCATTTTTCCTGGGCTTGTTACAGCATTAATATCTTGTATAAAATGGGGATGTTAACGTAGATGATGCTTCATCTGAGATGGTGTTTGAAAACACTTTGTATTTGCTATGGTTTCTAAATGTGTGTGGGTCTCACCAAGAAAGGCTTAGAAGCTACGCTGCTGGTGAAAGTGAGCGTTAGGCATCTATTTCCCAAAAGTGTGAATTTAAAGTGCTTTTCCCCCCTTATAATTTCTTTCTGTCATAGTGATCATTTCCAGTATCAGCTATCTAATGCAATATAACCTCTCAGAGGTATTATAAAATACAGTGCCTTTGATCTTCTGTGTATGTATTTATATGTATTTTATATCTATGTATACTCTTAAAGACTCCATGTCCATGTGGCTGACAATTCTGCTGTGAATTGTTTGCAGACCACACCTGATTAAAATACAAACAGTTTAGACTTATTAATCAGAATGATAGGGTGAACAATTTTGAGAGCAAGGTATCCCTTTCCTTCTCTTCTAAAGGCACTAGGTGGTTTACCTGCAGTGTCCTGCTGTACTGCCTGCATTTCTCAGGCATCTTCTGGGATTAAGCTGTGTGGGTGCTATCGATGCTCCTGGGAGCTGTGGAGGTAAATCACACACAGCTCTTTGAAGGGAGGAAAAATAAAATCCTGCCGTTTTCTCAGCTGCACTGAGACCTCTTTTCTTTTCTGTTTTAGAAATAAAAAGGCAGTAACACTTATAATAGAGAGAAAAGGTCTCGCTTTGATCTTCCTTTCCTCTCTCCCTGGCACAAAGCAGTCATTGCAGTGCAATGCCACCTCCACAGCTTGTGCTCTACTTAAGTTTCGCAGGTGCACTTCTAAACCATGGGCTTCACAACTGTCACTTAAAATTCATCTGAAGCTTGCAGTGCTCCCTCCTTCTTGTAGACCTCCCTTATCTTACAGAAGACCATCCCCCAAAGATTAAATTTAGGAATCTGCTCCCGAGTGCTTGGGCGTGAACCAGGTAGCAGTAATGGGGTAGACATGTTTGAGACACCCGAGCTGAAGAGGGCTGGCTGTAAAGTGCGTGAGAGATGCACAGATGGAAACCCAAGAATTTGCAGGTTTTGACCCTAGTTTGGGCTCTGTAGAGCTATAGAAATTATAGAGCTGTGAGATTGTTAGTTTGTGTTGGTGTGGTGGGTTTTTTTGTAAGCTGTAGTAGGTTTAGCACGTAGGAGAATAAAGACACATAATGACATCTCAAGGCAATGTCTTTAAGTCACTTCACAGTCTGAAATATGGTATCCTGGCAAGGCAAGATAGTATTTTGAGACAGCTTTCCAAATGTTCAGTATCAGAAAGATACCAATATATTTTTTCTATGAGAAGAGAGATAATTGTAACAAGTAAAAAGCATTTGATGGGAAATTTTAGCTTGAAGCACATCAGAATACTCCATTAAAACAATAGACAGGATAGACTTTTTTTTTATTATTTTGTTTTCTTTGTTCTAAAACCCATTAGACAGTGAAGCTTCCCTTTACAAAAGATTTCCTTTTCCTTCTCTTTTAGCTTGTTAGGACCCTAGCAAGAACAAATGCATGTCACTTTTGCTGGTTTGAACATACGTGGCATGTTGCTGGTTAAGCATGCAACAAAACTGACTGCTAGCAGATGCAATTTGCCCCATGGTTACGATAGTCGACTTCTTCGCAGTGTTGAAAGGCTTTTGGGGCAGTGTGCTCTGGCAGGTCCATCATTAAAATGACTGAGTAATTAGGTCTTTAAAATAAGCTTAGCTCTTCTTTACAAGCCTCTGTTTTGGTGTAATTCAGTTGTTCCAGCCTTCCTGGCTATGGAGAAGCGCAATATTCCTTGTGCATGGGTGTCTAGGAGTCGAGGTGAATAGCTGTCTGCAGCCTGCAACTTCAGTTACACAGGCTTTAATTAGTCAGTGCCATTCTGGGAGGGCCTTTTTTCCTATGTAGATCTTCTAAAGGAAACCGAGGAAGTTTTAATCTCTATGCAAAACTTTCTCCCGCTTTCTTGGGCACCTGTGGCTGAGAAGAACACTTCCACAGACAGTGTCTGCCGCTGGGGACAGTATTTAGTCCCTAACAGCTGCTGGCAGAAATGGAGTAGGAAATGCTGAACAGCTTTAGCAATTACCAGTTCTGAATCGGCCAAGAAATGAGAGTTAACACCATCTATATTTCAAAAAATACCAAGGGACCTTTAATGAGACATTAGACTCTCCTCTCATCCTGTGAACAGCTCTTCCCAGCAGTGCTGCTGGTTCCCAGCTGCTGTTGGGGTAGATTCAAAGGGACAAATCCAATTTGCTGATTTACAAATACCATGCCCTGCAAAACACAAGGTGCTTGGAAGGCACCATCTCCTTAGCTTGTGTGATGAATTGTATTTGTCGAATCTTTGGTTTGCAGCGGCTAGTATACATCCTAGATAAATCGGTAGTGGGAAATACCAATAGTCCCTCTGCAAAAAGCATAATATTGGGGTGGGTTATCTGTTGTGTTAACAAAACGTTTTGTAGGTAACCCAGTTCAGCATAAAAAGCTGTGCTGTTTGAACCTGATGGGTTTCAGATGTGGCTTTAAGTTATGTTAAGCTTAGCAGCAACATCAAGTTTCTATTTACTTCTCTGCCTCTCGTTCTTTCAAGCAGTGCTTGATGTGAAAGTTAGGCAGGCTTGCTTGTTCTTGAAGGCATCAGCATTAGCTGAAGGTTTTTATGGTAATGTCCAGGCTTCCCACTCTCCGTTTATCTAAAATCTGATATAAAAGCACAAGGGAGAGACTGCCCATTTCTTACTCATAGGAGTGGGATCGGATATCTTCAGTTCCCAAGCCTCCAGCATGGCTGATTTAATGCCTTTCCAGCACTGCTGTAGGATGTCAGGAGACATATAAGGGAAAAAATGAATTTTTAATGCTACTTATGCTCTGGGAGATGTGTTGCAGGTGCCATCGTTCTTTTCTCCTTTTCTGTCACTCTTTGCCTTCATAATAATTTTTTTGTTGGTGTATGGGGCAGAACAGATGCGATCTTTTTCCCTCTGACCTGTATAGCTGAGAAGTTGGTCACAGACAAGTGCAATCTTTGGTGCGCTTGGCACATGCTGCAGGATCAAAGTATCATGGAGGAAATCCAAGATTTGATAGCACAACTTTTCAAAGAATGAGAATATAAAAGGTAATAATTTTCTGTTTGTGTGATATCTATCAATTGATCTCTTTGCTTCCTTGCTAAGATATCTTGTCACTGAGTGCAGGGCACATCAAAGCCTGGGACTGACACTTGCTAACCGAAACTAATGGTATTGTAGGCAAGTTTTTCCCCCAATGTGATTTTTTTTCTTTTTTTTTTCCTTTTTTCAAAGAGCAAATGGATACCCTCAGTCATAATTAATCTCATTTTAGATCATAACTGAAATAGAATAATATAAAGCCTTCTGAAACCTAGAGTGTTTGCTTCCTCTGGCGGGCTAAGAGGCATTACAATAAAATGGTGGCTGAAAACAAGTAAAAACTCCCAGATGCAATAGAAGAAACCATGGTACATGGTCTTTGATTCACCTTTTCTAGCATACACCTGTTGCAAGGCTAAGTCCTTTGTGTTTGCAATCGCTTCCAACAGCGATACGGGAATTTTGGAAGAAACCTGGCAAGTTATAAGATTTTAAAGAAATGTTATATATTGCTGCAGTATTGTTCTCATTTTGATTAATTTTGATGAAATCTTGAGCCTTTAAATTTAGTGGACTGCCCAGGATTATTATATGATTTGTATGAACCAGTCTCTAGTTTCTTCACTGAATCAAAACCCACCTGTAAGTGTTCTTCCAAAAAGTGAAGGAGCAGTAAGCATGAAGGAAGCATCATTTTGATCCCCTGAACGTGAGACCCGCTGAATATGCAGTAGGTTTTCTGCATTGAGGAATCCTGTTTTACACTAAAATCAAAACAGGTGAGGAAGAACTCCAAAAAGACTCTTTCTTTACCTAAGAAATGGTAAATGTGTAAATGGTTGTGTGTAGGCTGTCCTGTTCTGGGGAAGGAGGGGGACAGGAGGGCTTCTCCTACACGAGGTGAGCGAGGAAGGAGGGAGGTGGGAGAGAGCCGCCTGTGACAAGAGCATCCAGATGCAAAACAAGGCTGAAGGTTCATTTTGAGGATACCGCTCCAGGAGTAATGTCTGATAATTATGGGAATTTTTTACCCTTAAAATATATCTAATACATAAGGATAACTGCCCAGCATCAGCTTGGAAAGAAAGACTGGAAGGGGTGATTGAAGGCTCCTTCATGAGCCCCTGGAAAACACACAGAGTGAAATACTCACTGAGGGTTGTAGAAGATGTTGCATAAAATTCAAGGAAGAAGAGGAGTGTTTGTTCCAAGTACTGGATAATCTACATAAAGCTTGCGAAGGCTGTATATATCCATGGGGAGACCAGGAGGACAGGTAAAGCTCTCTGTCTAATGATCTGATGGTGTAAATTAAAGGGAAGATGCTAGAAGAGATCTGTGAAAAGGAGAGAGGTGGCTTGGGTGATGCCAAGCTTCTATGCGAGTGTCTAGAGAATTGGAAAAGTAGGTATCTAGTGGTAAAATCATCACATGAAGAACTCGATGACAGTTTTTCCTTTCATTTAACTTCTGAAAGCTTTTCCATGGAGGTTATCTACAGCAGAATGACAGTTCCTGTTTTAGTCCATGCTTAAATTAATAGTAGCCCGTCAACACAAGTTAATTACATTTTAAACCATTATTAACATCTTCTAAAGAGAAACATCTCTTCTGCATTAAAGTTGCCTAAGCTGCTAGACAACGGTTGGTTGGTAGAGGTGGGCTCCTTCATGAAGTCTAGATATGGTTTTGATATACTTTAAAATGTGAAGATATGTGTGCTTGTAACTTTGTTGTTTCCTGTTGTTTTTCTTGCATGTATAACATTAACATACAGTGGGTGTTTTGATTGCTCTGGTTTTAGCAGTCGAGGAATTTTTCACCTGCTGTGACACTACTTTTTGTTCAAATTTCAACCACTACATTTCTTTTTAAAAACAGTTTGCTACCAGCATGTGATAAATAAGGTAAGGAAGAACCTGCCAGGTTTTAGTATCTTGTCCCATTTTCTGCTCAGAGGTGACTGATAGACTTTTCTTTCCTTATTTTTTCCCCTTTTCTCCACTATCCCTCAGTAAATTACTGTAATCCAATTTTGGGCTTTATTGAATCGTAGCCTTTTAAGGAACTAGATAAGCCAGATGTTGAGAGGTATACTTTGGGTTGCACTGTAAAGCTTATAAATATTTGGGGGAAAAAAAGATTGCTGAGCTTCAGTGAATAATGTTTTTGTTTGCTTTAACAGAGTAAAATTGCATGGAAAATCTTTCGGTAAAATGGCACAAGGGATGGCATAGTTTTTAGGTAAAGAAAGAGTCTTTTTGGAGTTCTTCCTCACCTGTTTTGATCTTAGTGTAAAACAGGATTCCTCAATCCTCACAAAACATCTTAAACTTGTCTACTCTCTGGAGTATAATGGCTCTAACAAATGAGTCTCATGAATTTCATTGCTGATGCAGTGTGTTCTTCACCTCTGGGTTTTTATATCTGCCATCTGTCATTATGTTTTGCTCTGATTTCTCTTAAAAAAGAAAAAGGCAATAACCAAAAAGATCAGTGGCTTTTATTGTTATTAATCACATATATTAAGCCAAAAACAGTAGAGAAGATGCCCTGTTGTTTACCTGCAGGCAGCCTGACACTGTGTGTCTTGCAGCAAGCAGGTGAGAGAGGGAATATAGGACTCATTTGCTCTGTAAGCTTTGGCATAAAATTCTCTGTAAAGGCTACAGATTTTATTATTGTTGGCTAGACCTGCTCTGTCAGGGGGAGAATAGTGCCAATAGGGGCAATGTATGGAGTCAACCCAACTCTTAACAGCAACGAGTGATGTGGCATGTATGATCTCACACTGTCTTCATGCATACAATGGTCTTTTAATATTCTGGCATATTAAATAGAGTGAGGAGAGGATTTTTTTCTCCATTGCAAACTCTGGCCAATGTAGCGGATGTAATTCCCCCCTCCGGCCGTTTCCCAGGCAACCGACACACGGCTACAGCAAAATACCTGCACCCTGTCCCTCCTCGAAATGCTAAAAATATTATAAAATAAGACATGAATGTATGTGAGAAATGCTATAGCATAAATAGTTTATTAAGCAGATGGGCTCCTCTGACTCATCCCGCGGGGAGGAGTTGCAGCGCTTGTGCAGCCGATGTCCCTTTGCCGCTCGTTCAAGGGGCAGGATGTCAACCGTGCGAGTGAGAGCGCACTGATCTCTCTTGTCCTAGGCACGTTTGTGTATCGCTGAGTTGTTTTCACTAGATAAGGAGAGAGTGTTTGTGTGTGTATATTCATATATATTTAAGGTAAAGAAAAAATAGACTTAAGCACTGTAGAACTTGGAGGTACAACAGATGGCAGTTGCTTTTTCGGGTCTTACTTCATGGCTCTTGCAAAATGGCTAATACAAACCCTTGTCAGCAGCTTATGGTGAGGGCATTTTCATGTAGGAGTGTTGTTGCCATGCCCACAACTTGGAAGGGGACGTTTCTCCTTAAGCTCCTTCCTCTGGCCCTCATCACCAAGCTGGCCGCATTAGTTTGGGATGTCAAGTGTGGGCCCAAGAGTGGCATCTCTAGTTTGGTCCATCAGGATCTTACTACCTTACCCTTATGGGTAAGCCAGGTCTTGTTTTCATGCTCACTTTCGGATTTTATTTCTGCAGTAGCAGTGGATGTTGGAAAAAACTCCCTTGTTTTGAAGGTAACATTTCTTCCACGAGCAAATTAAGCGTCATCTCACAGGCTGTTTATCTTTGTCACAGGGCAAGGTCCTGTCTTGACGACCTGCCCAGTAAGGCTGATGAATCATTTCAGTTCGAGCAGCATCTAAGGGATGTTAGTGCATGTCTGCTGAAACCCTCTGCTTCTGCCGTAGTGAATATAATGGTCATTTATCTGTGGCCACTGACAGCCAGAAACCTGTGTGCCCCCTACTCCTGCGTGGTTTTCACAGGCCACCATGCAGCTAATGAAGTGACAGGGAAGGAGGACGGCGTGGCAGTAGCAGAAAATGTACTGCGGTCAGATTGATTACAGCACAGGGAGTTTGTATGTGCCAGACCTGCGAGTGCAACAGAGATGAAAAACAGTATTTCTCCTCGTGCTGTGACTTGGTAGAAGACACCACCGTCAGAAGAGTTTGGGGTGATGGGCACCTGGTAAAGTCCAACTTCTCAGGACCGTTGGCTTTTCTCATTGCCAACATCTCTGTTTCCCTGGAGAAGAGGCTTGCGCAGATCCACCTGGGAGAAGAAATACTCTAGAAAAGGTCCCAGAGGAGGTAGATTGTGTGAGAGCTTGTACCAAGAAAGATTTTTATCTGGATTTTCTCATTGGGAGATCCAACCAAATCTGCTGAGGATAATGCTTACCCAAAGCATTAACGAAGGCAATCAGTGAGACTTCGGGCTTTATGACTGCTACTTTTTGTATGTCTGAGCTTCCTGCTTGGCAGCAGGGGTTGGATTGCCTTTAAACAGATGATCAATCAACTTAAGTAGCCTCTTTGACAGTACCTTCATTATTTTTTGTCAGTCAAATCATAATCTGTTATTAAAAAGAAGAGTAGCAAGTGGTTTTAAGAAACCTTTATTCATATCTCCTCTTTTTGAGAATTTCTTACATGTTTTCTGCTTTAAACAGCAAATAATAATGCTTTCTATGGTTTGTTGGTTGATGGTGGTCTAATACCTGTATTAGCATCTCTGATATTTATTAGCCTGCTCTCCTATGTTAGTGAATGTGTATTCTCTTTCCATTAGTTTTCCCCAAATTCCCTATTAGCCCACTTAAGAGGGTCATAAAGTTCTTGGCTATAGCTACATGCTCATGAGTTTGTCATCGTGGGTGGGAAAGTGGAGGGTGGAGGTTCCTGCCGATGAGGTGCTGTCTGGCTGTGAAGAGGGCAGGGTTAAATTGAGTGGAAGGGCTGTGGACATCAGAGCTGGTTTCCTTCAGACTGCGTCCTGTCAAGAGTGGAAGAATTTCTTTTATTTTCAGAGAAGGATGCAGATTGGAGGGCAAGACTCAATTTTGACTTTTTCTTTTCCTCTTTCCAGATAAGCATATGGAGTAATGTGTACCTATTTGCTGCAGATACTCATATAAAACTTCTGAGGCTGTCGTTCTCCCCAAGTGTGAATGTCTGCATTAGGTCAGATTGGTAGTCTTGTGTTTCTTGTCCCCAGCAGGGAAGATGCCATCTCAGAGTGATGATATTCTGAGGTTGAGTCTGTTGCTCTTCAGGTGTGCCCATCCCTTTGGTTTCCCCAAATGCAGGAGGACCCTGCAGCCTTTTGGCAGTGGGAGGGGGCTGTGTTTGCATCATCCCCAGCAAACCAGAGGCTGGGGCCTTGGGGGAGGATTAGTCATGCAGGGACTCTCTCCTATAGAGATTTGCCACTTCATTCGGCCTCACCCATTGGTAAATTAGCCTTAGTACAAGTTTAAGTAGCAGGTATGTGATTTGGGGGATACCGTCAGGAGGAGAAATGACTGGAGGAACTCAAGAACCAAAATTAAAGCAGTCTTCCAGTGAAGCAAGGAGGGGAATACAAGCACTGGCATTTTTGTTTGCTTAGTGTAACTTTTTCATTTCCAATTTCACTTTAAGGATTCATTAGTGTTTTCCTCAGGCTTCACCAGCCTTTGGATTCAGTTGCACAAACCTCTGAATGGCTCTTGCCATCCTTCCCTGCACTACCTGGCGGGTGGTGGGACAGGCTTTCCTTTGGAAAGCTGAAATCAGTGTCCTGCCAAACCCTGTGTCTACCTTGGAGCATGAGATCTTTGCTTGCTTAAATCCTTGAAAAACTTGGCTTGGCTTAGTGGCAAGGGTTGGCATGTTTATTTTCTTGAAGCTGAAGGTAGCTATTGTGTTGTAAGAACGCTTTTTATAAATGCAAAGGACCCTGGTACCAGCTGAAGAACACGAACATCAGTTTCTAGGTAAATTATTTCTGCTCCCTAAGTCTTCACAGTGGCCATTTGGCAGGTAATTAACCTTACAATAGAATATGTGAGATAACTGGCATAGTGGGTGAGAATTGAAAATTGTAAAGATTTTTAAATTGCTTTTCAAATCAACGTTGTGTGCGCCTTCCCTGTTACCTTCTTCTGCAGTGGCTCCTCAGCTGTTGTCATACAGCGGCCAGTAAAGGGGATGCTTGACACCCCGCTGCCCCCCAGGAAGACCTTGAGGTACATGTCTCCTCCTTTTAAGCCCTTCATGTTTGGGCAAAGAGGATCCTGTGCCATATCAAAGCATGTAATGTGCCAGCTGTCGTGGCTCAGCTGAAGAGACCTTCCTGCTGCAAGCAACACTGGGGATTTTGGATTTCTTCCAATTTAAGAGTGCAAAATGGTTGGTTTGAAACAGCGGGTAATCTTTCATGTACTTACCTACTGTTATTACATGCTGCAGAATACTTTTGGAGCAGTTAGCTCCATTATCATTTGTAGAGATGAGTTATTCATGTAAAACACTGCTAGGAAAGAGCATGGGCTTTATATGCTGGAACATGTGGTGTTTGTTGCTATACCAGGGATCACAGGACAGGAGGCAGGTAGTACTGTCTAGATCTGATCTCTTCATTTTTGTCCAATCATTCAAAGTTTTGAGTTTTCTCTTTGCTCTATAGCGTGCTTGTAAAGGGGTGGGATTAGCAGAGAGGGATTTGTGCACACCACATGCCCATAGCATCTTCAGTTGCTGCTGCTTTGATTATGTGTAGTCATGGGGTGTTGTGTTATTTTGTTCTGTGTTTTTAAGTTAAGGAGCTGACAAGGTAGGCAGATCTGGGACTGGAAAACCTCTAATCTTGTTCTTGCATCCAGTCAAAAATTGGAGGTGCAACTTAACCTTGGGGATTTGGATTTGAATCTGAATGTTCTTGTTCTGAGCCTAGCAAAAATCAAAGGTTTTAGGCAAGAGGGTCTGGTTCAAGCCCAATTTAAGTTCAAAGCAGTGAGAGAGTTGTGCATACTATAAAATCCTGTGAATATGGGATGCATGCACTTAATGAGGAGTACTTTGACAGCTTTTCCTAAAGGAAAATCACCTATTTATCGATAATCATTTTTTCGCCTAAGTTGTAAATCTATTGAATGCAACACCTGTAGTACATAAGACACTAAATGAAAATGTTCTAATACCACATTAGACAGATAGATATTAAAGATACAAATGGCTTATTGATGTGGTGACTTTGACAGCACTTGTCAAAATGGCGAGAAACTTTCTAACATGGTCTTGGAAGCTTGGGATATGGAAGAGACGATGGTCAATAAGTTTCATTTCCATTCCTCTTGCTGCTTTTTCTCTAGTTTAACCTGCCTGCCACAGCTGGCCTTGGCCCTGTGTAACTCTGACTACAATCTGTGTCCATTAAAAGCTGGCGTTAGGTCTAGCTGCTGTGTACATGTGTCATGCTGGAGTGCTGTGGGTTTGCTTTTATTAAGGGTCCCTGCAGGACAGTGTTTCGGTCTTCAGTTCTTGTTGATCTAAATACCACGTTTTCCCGAAGAGGTATTAAACAGATGATGGATAAGCCATGACAGCAATAATGGAAGAGCTGTGCACTGAAATGAAAGGGTTTTCCCCAGCTGCCTTGGAGGTTCAAAAGTGGCTGGCACCAAATCAACGAAACGATGAAGCCCAAGACATGCGTGAAGCTGTGTATCTACTGCTAGACTTAAGTTTGGATGAGACCTTGCTGAAGTTGACGGTGATAACACTAAATGGCGTTGGGATGGGCTGGGGGTTGTCTGCAGTGGAACCTGGAACAACAGGGTCCAAAAAAGGTTTGTTGGGAGTTATGGTTGAGGGTTTTTCCTGGGGACTGGTTCCATATTAAATTAGAGCTAGGAATTGTGAATGAAAGAAACAGGATGACTTGAAGATGAAAATGGAAAAGCACCAAGCCTGCCCAAGGAAAATACACTAGCTTTTAGTTAAATTTGTGGTGGAAAGGCCTCTTGAAACATGAGCGAAGCAACCTGTGCAAGGGAACGGGCATTGCTCCTGTGCCGTTCTGCCTGTATCCCTGGAAACAGTGGTTTATTCTCTGTGAAGAAACAGGGTAATCAAGAGAAGGCTTGATTATTTATTATCAATATTTGAATGATACACAGAAGCACAATGGTTTCTAAATACAGGCTAACAATGACTGGTAGAGGTACTGCTTACTGGAAGAGGACTTTCAGAACACAAGTAAAACTCTCAGCAACACTAACCAGCAGCGTGAGTCATAAATAAGTGGGTAATTTTTATATGGTGTTTTGCGTTTTCAAAACACTGAACCAATGAACACATTTCAGGAAGGGAGCTAGCATTAGCTTTTTGTAAACTGGTTGGTGTGGCTGCTGGAAAGAGGATGTAGTATTCTGTGTCTTTATTTGCAGAGTCATGTGGCAGTGGTACATGGTTTAATAGTTGTTTTTACTGTACTAGTGACAGTAAAATTCAGTTTTGAAGTGAAGAGTTTATTTTCTGACTCCATTTCCCTAGGCTCTAGTGCAGAAAACATAATTTTATTTTTTTCTTCTGAATTTGTACTCTCTCTTTAATC
This sequence comes from Fulmarus glacialis, assembly GCF_000690835.1. NCBI lineage: Eukaryota > Metazoa > Chordata > Aves > Procellariiformes > Procellariidae > Fulmarus > Fulmarus glacialis. Next base: position 55,372 of record NW_009204648.1, read on the forward strand.
CATGACCTTGTTCTCTGTGTGAAGTCCATCTGTATTTTGAGTAAGGCTAGTCTTTCTAATGTGGCCTGCTTGAAATCAAAATGTCATTAAGATGTACTGAACATCACTTAAAACATTTTGTTTGATGTAATCAGGTTAAAATGTTTGATATATCACCAGCTTTAGTTGTGTAGGGGAAAAAAAAGCTGAAAGATGTTGCTCCTCTCAGCTTTGGCTGAATCTTTTGGTTTTAAGACTTGTGGTTATAAGGACATCTGGGTCATAAGTATTACTGTGTAATGGGAACATCTGAAGAAGCCAGTGTTTGCTCTACAGTAATAAAAGAAGCCGGTGAGGAATTACTCCAGTCAGAGAGAGAATGAGTCGTTTTCAGGTAATTTGAAGACTTTGAATTTTCTTTTCCCTTTACTTTGTGTTTTGAGATTGGAGTACCCATTCCTGTTTAGAGCACTAGACATCACTGACACAGCTTTTAAGTGGAGTGTCAGGCAGCTGCTGTCCCCTCTGAAACACAGGAGTGATGCGGTGGTGGGCTAATTTCTCAGTACCAAAAAAAAAAGTTGCTTTTGGCTTATTGTGTCTACCTGTTGCTTTCTAAGGCATGTGTCTCCATAGGCACTGTGTTGTTAGCGCTGGTTTTAAGCACGACGTAGCAGATGGGTACTTGAAAGTCTTTGACGATGAATATTCAAAGCATCATCTTATCATTGGAACAGTATGTTATGGTGTCGTAAAGCACAAAGCGGTTGTATGAGCTCATTATTGTGGAATTCCATTTTAGCCTTGTTTGAAGTATGTTGCGGTGGCCGTGTCTCATAGCCTTGATGGTCTGCAGAAATGCACAAGTAAAAGATAGTATAAAGAAAGACGGAGCAGTGAGAGATCAGAGGATGTGTCTGCAAAAACCCAGCGAGCTTCTGCGTACACGGTGCATGTAACTTCTCAGTGCAGAGAAGTTCATGCAATCTCTAGCAGGGAGCCACTGCAGTTTGCATACCACATTTCGGATGTCTTTATTGGGGGTATTATTGTCAGATACATTTATTCATCTGTTTAGATGGCTTTGATTTTGCTTTGAAAATTACTTCCTTATGTCTTCTGTTTGAGTGTTTTGGAAAGATACCAGTCATCGCCACCACCAGCAGTAAGAATGTTTGTTGAAGATGAAGAGAGTAAATCAAGGAATTGCTAACGATGTGCTGAGTTAAAGCAGCTTTTATTACAAAAAAAACTTATCCTGTTTGATCAACACATCAATATATCCATCAAGTGAAATCCATTTGAAAGTTTAGCATTTTTATTTTCCACTTCTCTTCAAAGAAGGAAAGGAGGTAGTGTTGCTCTGAACAAAGCTCTTGCTGTGTATCAGGTTGCTCCAAGTTGGCTTTATTGCTCATTTTTATAAAAAAAGAATATGGCTGCGTAAAAAACAGAGTTGTAACAGTGCAACCTCAGTGCAAAAAGATAAGCTTGAGAAATGCATTAAAAAGGATGTTCTTAGAAATAAAACCCTTTGTTACTCTTTTCAGCATCTGGGTTAGCTTCTGCCTTTTAATTTAAGCTGGGCTCTCCCTCTTTATATAATTTAGTCTAGAGGGAGAAGAGTGGCACTGACCAAAGACGAATCCTTCCTATTCTGGGCTCCTGCAGTCTGCAATCACCTGCTCTTCTTTCCTCCGTAAAAAGAAGTCCTTGTCCTGTCTGGTTTTTCTGACAGCCAGCCCAGACAAGGCAGGGGTGACCACATTTTTTTTTCTTCTCCTCTCTTCTTGAAGGTCAGTTGTTTAGCATTTTATTCTGTACTTTCATGTGCACGGTCTTGGCTTCAGCCTGTGCTGAAGTGCTCTAAAAGTGCCTTGGACCTTGCATATCTCATCAGGAGAGGTACTATACGGGCTCCTTCCTGCTAGCTTCATGACCAATCTCATTTCCTGAGTTTTGTCCAAATATTGAGCAAGTTACGGCAGCTGAAGTTGAGACCGAGCTATTGAATTTTACCGACACCACTTCCATGCCCCGGACAGAGCTGTGATTTTCCAGACTCCTTCCTCCGGGCTCCGTCTGCCCTTCCCTTTGCACGAATGCCTCACAAGGTACCAGCAAATAGGAGTTTCTTGACATGAAATCTTGCTGGTTTTGGCAGGCCCACGCACAGCAGACCTGGAGCTAGGCTATCTACAGTCGCTGCTTTCAACTTTTTTTGATTTGCAGATACCTAAGCGTTTTCTGTTAGAGGTGCAGACCTTTTATTCTGACCTTAGCCTCCCAACAGCAGGCTTGCTTTCCTTGGCCACCTTCCACTGAGTGATTCCCTGGGGAGCTGTTGGCTGTGGAGCTACAAAATTGTATTCATTTCTTTGCTGTTCTACCATCAGAGTAAACTTTTATCTGTCCCTTTATTTATGGCACCTGCCTCATACACTGAGCTTTCTCTCTTTACAAGTCTCATCAATCTCTGGAAGTACAATCATCCATTTTATCTCAGAGGACATATCCTCTCTTTTATTCCCCCCCCACTCCTCCCAGAAGAGATCTAGGGCATCAGTATGTTTTCGACACAGGTGACCACCTTCGTTTCCCACCTGCTTCCACAGGGTCCTTCACCATAGCCATTAACTCTGGGTGGTCCTACTGAGACCAATGAAAAACTGTATATGAGACAGTATGGAAACAACTCTCTGTAGAGAGAGCCTAGTGTGGCAAAGACAGCGGTGGTTAGTAGAAAAACCTCTTTCAACAAGAAAAGCTTTTACCACCTGTGATCCTGTCATCTTCCCTGCCAGCTGGAGCAGAGGCTCTATCCCACCGACTTCCCAGCCCTGCAAAACTGCAAATTAGGAGCAGGAAATGCCAACCTCGGACAAATTTCCCAGACTTCTTATGTGGTAAATTTGCCCTTTCTCATATTGTGATTTTAGTGCCCAGCAGGGCAGCTTGTGGCAGGTTCACGGGAGCACTGGTCTTCAGCAGAAGGAGCTGTCCTCCACTGGCTCCTGTCTGCTGAAACCATCAAAAGAATAAGGAGACGCAATTTAAAATACCTCCTCTTAAAAGGAAAACTATTGGTTCTGTTTAAGGCGGGGGGGGAAGACTTCTCAGGCTCTCAGGTTTGCATCTGCAAGTGCTGTATGCTGGTAGTGGAATATGCTTGGATCAAATGAATTAGAAATTTTTATCAAATAACTTAAGCTTGCTAATAAATTTCTTGAATGTGCTGAAGAATGACAAATAACCTTATAAGAAGAAAAGCTGGCTAGGTTTTCTTGACAGATGCTGCCTCTTCTTTTTGTAGGGCTGTTTGTCACCAGCCAGAAGAAGAAATGTCAGGACTTGATTTGTGGGTGCATCCCTACCTGAATTCCCACCAGTTTCATTACCTCAGAAAAGCAAGAGAATGGGGAGGCATGTGAAAATATCATTGCGTGGTGCAGTGATCATATAACTTAGCAAGCCTGAGGCAGTTACAAAGCTCACAAATTTCTTCAGGAAGATGAAAGATGTTTTCTTTAATTAGTGCCCATGCCCAGAGTCCTGGTTTTGGGTCTGAGAAACAACAACGTGGAAATTTTCTGCAAGTCTCTTAGCTGTATCCTGCGCGAATTGATGTTAAAATTCAGCAAACGCAGTCTGTGCCCAATCCGGTTTAGTCATTTGAAGACAAAAAGAAAATGATAAACTGAATGGGTCCAATTGGAGAAAACAATAAGGCTTTACTAGGATCCTACGTATCCTCTGAAATTCTGGTTCCTAGTGTGTCTGTTACTGAAATCTGGGGTTTCCCTTTAGCATGTGGTGCTATGCCAGTACCATCTGCCCTTTAGTAGGTAACCTTGCTTTACTTTGTCATGGTATTTTTTAAAAGGAGTAGTGAGAACTTCCCTGTGAAACCAAAGCAGTCACGAGACTGATCCTGATCGCGTGACTGAGAGAGTAGAAGAATTTAGAGACTTCAGATCAGTTCTCCCTTGCACTGTGTTTCATCATGAACAAGCTTTATTTTGCCCACAGTCAGCGTGTCTTCTCAAGAAGACTGGAAGGTCTTTGCCATGATGTTAGTTGTGGACAGTGAGGTGCTTGGGAGGATTTTTGGGCTCTTTTTCTAATAGGATTAGAAGCAATGGAGAGCAAAGAGGTTTTCTCTGCTAGCACAGATATCAAAACAAGGACCACGTTGTTCCAATATCTCGATTTTTTTTTTTAATTATTATTTTTATTTTTTTTTCCCTCTCCTTGCCAGTGAGTAATATGCCAAGCAGGATGCCAGAGTTTTGTACATATCAATTCTTTTTTCCTTGTTGTGCTGGTGGAGGAGGCGGCTTTTGAAGCACCTTAGAAGCAAGCTCCTATTGCTGCTGCAGTGGGAGTCGTTGGTGTTCACATAGGAATAAAGACAAGGACTCAATGAAAGAGGGAAAGAAAGAAGTAAGGCTCAAATCAGATATCATTCCATTCTGTTTCTCACAAATGCCCATCACTATTTTATTTAGGAGAAATCAAGGTAGGGACAATTTGCCTAGGCAAGGAATGTTGTTAAACAAGTCAGTGCGAGAGCATATATATGCTATTTCCTGCTTTACAAGTATGCAGTTCTTATGTGAGCTTTTTAAGCATCACAAGTTCTTCCTTCTGAGCCACTTTAGGAGGTTTGGCCAAGATTTAGGTCTGCTGCTGTGTTCAGTTCCTTCCTGCTCTTGGTAGGAGACCTGTGTGAGGATTTTCAGAGTATTTAATACACAATTTTTAAAATTGCAGTTTTATCTGTGAATTACAGAGGACAGCTGGTGTTGTCATGTAGAGCAATTAACTGGGGAGTTGGGAAGTGTAAAATATTATTAATGCAGAGTCTACAAAATTAAGCACAAGTGTGAATACTAAGGTTTGTTTATCAAAACTTCTTTCTTGTAATCATATTTTATAAGAAACTTTTGCAAAATAGCCATGCTTAGTTAGGAAACCAGCTGTGGTGCTGTGCAGTGGTATCTGTTGCACCTTTCTGTGCTCCAGGATGGCAGCCAAAATCTTTCACCACTGTGTGCGGAAATTCTGATATTACAGTAGATGAAATACCACTTCAGGCAGCAAAATAACTAACCAGCTATTAATGTCAGTTCTTCTTTAATGTATATTTTTGTTTGTATCTATCATAACATATGCTCTGAGCACAAAATATTTACCTAACTGGCAGTTTCTCCAAATTGGTCTTTGGAAAATTCTCCAAATGAGAAAACAACAAAAATGAAAAATATCTTTTAGCTTTCGTGTTGACTAAAATACACTTGATTGGCAAGTAGAAGTAGTATTTGCCAGGGAAAAACATCCCAGTCTATAAAGTTTATTGCTTTCTGCCAGCATAAGTGCTCGCTTTGTGAAGCATACAGTTTTATTTTAGTAACAACACAAACTTCTTGGGAGGAAAATCTCTCTCAGCTTTCAGAAATACTTTAATTTCAGGAAGTGATGGAAGACCTGTTGCCTTGTCACGTCTGACACTGGTGTATAGCCAGAGTAATTCAATGTGTATGTACCCACTGCAGCAGTAGCTTGGGCTCTTAACCAGCTCATCCCCTTATTTCTCATTCCTCTCTGTGACTTGGTTTACTGCACTGAAAAGCATCGTGAGACTCGTACCCAAAAGATCTGGTGATGTATGTGGAGTATTACGCTGTTGGTGAAACCTCTAATTGGAGTAGGCTGCAAATTGGAGAGACTAACCCTGGGTCCTCATCCATATAGGCTCACTGCAAAGTGACAACTTGCTCATTCAGTGGTTGCTCTGCTTCACACTGGCATACCCAACAGGAATTTTGGCAATGGAAAAATATAGTAAAATTACTAAAATGTGAGGGCTTAGAATTCTTGTTGGTGCAAAAACCAACACCCCTCACCCCGCCCAGTTAAGGGCTGCATGAACATTACTTCTTCATTTTGCTGCTGTGAAGGATGTTGCCATGCAGCTTGAGCTGTGATTTTTAAGAATCTGCACTAGCAAATTGGAAAAGATGAACTAGTAATTGTGATTGCTTAATGTGGCATTTAGGTGTTGAGTGATTGCACAATTTGCCCCCCCCCTTTTTTTTTCCCATCAGCAAGAGCAATTACACAGAATTAGTGATTGGTCAAAATGCAACTACCTGCTTCTCTCTATAAATCAGACCTGCAAAACATTAACATGAATCGTCATCAGATGAAATGGGCAAAGCTCATGGTATCTGGTAATTGTTCTGTGTGAAGCAACTGCTTCTGTCTCGTATTGCTCCTCGTATTTCCATAGGCTTTCTTTCTAGGCATAACTTCTGTCTTTCAGACTCATGTAAAGAAAACAGTCATATAAAATGTTCATTGTGGCTGATTTTTCTGTGGTTTGAATTTGGCGGAGCCGAAAGCTGTAGCAGGTATTTTGGAAAGCCCATTCTCAGCCTCCTATTTCTGTTTGGTACAGTCATAGAAGTTTCGAGTCTGTAACAGACACACAATTTCCATCTTTGTGTTTCTGTACTAAGAATTACATATCTGTAAAACTGCCTCTTTCTAAAGCAGAGGAAAAGCTGTGCAGCTATAACACTTGGTAGACCTGCAGCTGTTTATGCCTATTCCTCTTGGAAAATTAAGAGCTGACATTTGCCACTGGCGGCTACATATGAGGCTACATATGAGCAGCAGTGGAAGGTAAAGGGAAAAAAGGGCTCAAATGCAGTCGTAACACCGTGTCAGTGGTTAAGCATTGTCCCTGGGCAGGGTTCAAACATGGGAGAAGGGTCTGAATCTTTCCAATACCTTAATGCTACAGCGAGTGCAGCTGCCGTATCAATGAATTGTGGTTCCCAATTCTGCGGGTGTCAGCCACGGTGGTACAGAGCCTCCTTCAATGTGTGATCCGGTTTCGAAAGTCTTAAGTGGTAAATTACAAAGGTCCAAATTGATAATGTTTCACAGCATTCAGCTGTCATCTGGAAGGATTACGGGCTGCCTGGGCTTCGAATAGCAGCTCCTCCGGATCCTTGTGCAGCAATCGGTGCTCTGTCACACATTGTGCTGCGGGGCCGTCGCCCCCAGCTCTTCTCCCGACAGCTCAGCCTGTCCTGTCTCATCAGGTGCTGGCATCTCAGCAGCCCATTTGTTATAAATGCTTTTGGTCAGGAGAATGTTTGCAAAGAGATCGATCTGCAAGCTAACTTCACTTAGCTTCTGGCGTTCCCTGAATAAGGAAATGTAAAGCCTGTAGGGATCCTTTTCTTAAGAACAGCTTTTAACCAGAAAATCTCCAAACTGTGCATGAATTTAACAATTACACTTCGATTTTTCATGCCACCACTAACAACTGGCTAAAAGCGGCATTTTCCTCCAGCCATCTTGCAGGTCTGTAGTATAGCATTAGCATCGGGGATCAATTACTTTGTAAGTGTCAGCTAAGTCATGTCAAATTAAGAGTATGTGCCCTAACAACTACATTATATCAATGCTAATAAGGGGCTACGTCAGAGCAGGCTTTATAAAGTGCTGCATTAGCCTGCTGCCTTGTAAGTGATTTGTAGTGGTCTGTGAAAGCAGGTACCGATGTAGCCACATGCTCTTTTCTGGTTCCATTAATTCCCCTCTACTTCAGAGTGTTTCTAGGAGTTGGGAACAGGTCTGAGGATAACCAAGGAAATAGAGACCTTGTCTTTGGATGGGAGTTTAATACTTAGTTTAAAACTTAGTTTTAAAACTTATTTTTTAACGTTAATAGTGCCAAACTGAGAGTTGACGTGATTAGACCCATCATGTTAAGAGTAAGACGCAATAAAAGCTAAATAAGCAAAAGGATGATACTGGCTCAGGAATCGCCATCAGTTCGAAGAAGATACGTGAATAGATGTCTCGTTACTGGAGCATGGTGGTTCAGGAAGAGCCACCAGTAAGACGCAAAAGAAAAAAAAACAGTCTCAGGATTGTACTTGGTCAGGGCATAGAAAGGATGAAATGGCAGAGCGTGAACTTGGTGCGCCTGAGTGGTTCAGTCCTGGGCCTGGGATAGAGAGCGTCGCTGCTGAGCCCGAAACTGTAGAAGGGATCCAGAGCTCCAAAATGTGTGCTGCTGGCTGTATTTCTCCCAAACTTTGTCTTCAGCAGGCGGCTGGCGCAGCTGCTCCTTGTGACTGGGCAGAGTTGGTCCAGGAGAGGGGACCTGGTCTCAGTGTTTGCTGAGGTTTCAGGCTGGGTTATGGGTTAGTGATGCAAGTCTTGTGGCTTCCCAGCAGGACAGTTCCCCACCACAACACCAACCAGGGTGGGAGAGATGTGGCCTGAGATAGATCTGAGAAGTCTATCCAACTCCCAGATTTATCTTCTGAAATCTTGCTGTTGATCTCTGCCTACCTAGTGCCGGTCCACTGGGGCTCATTGCTTACATCTGCAGCTTTCCACCCTTTCTCATGGCAGGAGGGAGGAGTATCCTCAGCAGGGCTGAATAGTGCTTAACTCCTACCTGTCCTTGAGCAGATCCATCACCCCGCTTTCCTTGTGGATCTGACCCTCCTGAGCGTGGGACTCAGTTTCCAGTGGTTCCTCAGCTTCTGTGAACGGAATTTTTCTAGTCCTTCCTAGGCCTTTCTTCTAGGCGTTGTGCCCAAAAGCTACAATGTCCCCAAAACCAAGATAATACATATTTAGGTGTTATATGTCCAATCTGTGCGTTATATCTCTTAGATGAACCATAGAAACCCCTAACTACTGAGAAGTGAACGAAAAAACCCGTTCTGAGTCTCGCGAGAAAAACCAGGTATGTTTTCCAAGACAACTATTCCAGTAAGAAATGGGTTAAGTAAAAAGAATCAACTGTAGGTTAAAATTGTGCAGTATGTTGTTCCAACAAATTCAAGTGCACTGAATAGCTACTTTTAGAGAGGATATACAGGAACAAACTGTTTGTAAATAGTATGCAAATATGGCTCCTATGTTAATTTGCTACCCTGTCAGCAGCTTTGTGGCAATCCTCAGAAATTACTCTCAATAAATTGCTCATAATTGGTTCCTAAATGTAAGGAAATCATCAGCCCTCACTTGCTGAATATTTTAAGTCATAAATTAGGAGTGCAGTGGTGATACAGATCTTGATTCTGTAACCCATAGGTGTCCATGGAGTTACATGTTCAACACCAATAAAAGGTAGAAAAATTACAGTGGTATGTGATTAAATTGAGCTCCTTTAAATGCATTGATATTAAAAAATATTGGCTGAGCAGCTCTATAATCAGAGGTAAGCTTTCAAGAGAAGTAAAACAAACTGCAAACCGTGCCTACTAGTCTGAAAATATTTGCAATTTTTCACCATCAATGGGGTACATGTTCTTGATGCTGATCGTGAGTTCGTAGCTCTTGTTTTGTAATATAGTTTTAATTATCTTCCAACACAGCGCTTTTTCTGTAAGTGTGTGGGAGGAAGATAAGAGTTGATGCAGTGAGAGCAGTAAATCTTCCATGACTTCCTTTCACTGCCAAATTGCTCTGAAAAAGAGCAGATAGGAGGACTTGTAACAAAATCTTTGTGTTTGGTGTGCAACAGGTTTAAAACTTTCATGCAAACTTACTTTTCTTATTAACCCTTTTGGACAACTTCTTGCTTTGCCTTTTGCTCTCTTAGCTTTTGTCTATTCTTCCTTTAAATGGAATTGGATATAAACGTGTGTGGCTGTTAATGGATGTAATTGCGCAGAGTAAATAGCGATTGATTGTGGGAACAATGGAGCCTGTACCACTGCAATCCCTTTAGCTGGCGCAGCAAGGGAGGGCCTTTCCTCCTCCCTCCTCTGTGAGAAACAAGTATGAAACAGGTGCATGAAATTAAGCACATACCACATGCCTTTATTTTATAACATTCCTATTTTCCAAATTGCCGATAAACACAATTACCCAAGTAAGGAAAATGTAAATAATAATATTTAATTTAGCTAAGCATATAACAAATGCTTAAAGGTTTTGCCTTTCATTGACACGCTTTAAGCCTATAAAGGAAAACCTGAAATTTGGTGTATGGAATAAGGAAATGATTTTCAGGTAAAAAGAGGTGATTTTAGTGTGAAGTAACTGTAGCTGTTCCAAGTTACTTATCTGCAAACCAGTGATGTTTATTGTTAGGATACGGGTAAGATTGAGAGTCAGATTTCAATTTCCACATTTCGAAAGACCTGCTGTACTTCACTGCGTACCCCTGCTTTTTCCTGTTTCACCTGTCCAATGCTTTAGGCGCATCAAACACTTAAAATGCAAAACAGAGAACAGAGCAAATTACAGAGCCTCAGATCTCCTGAGGCGGGGAAGGATCCTTCAACTTGCAGTGAAATTTTTCCCATTACTTCTGCCTCCGAAAATGTGCCTCTAGAGAGAGGGAAGAGGAGGATATAGACAGAAAGATGCATTTCTTTGTCACCTGAAGGTAACCAAATAAGGAAGCTACAAAGGAGTATCTCTACTTCCCCCGCTCCCCCC